>NC_059281.1:12827401-12839901 GCF_017591435.1 Portunus trituberculatus
CACAAAGGATGAACTACTGATGCCTTATTTTTTCATGTTTATGAGTGATTGGTGGTGGTGGTGGTGGTGGAAAAGAGGACATTATGATAACGACAATGATAATGGCAATGATGAAGATGAAGACTCTGAATATGAGGACAATGAAGATGGTGATAACGATAGTGATAATGATAAAGATACAGACGACGAGGAGAAAGGAAATAATGAAAACCACACTGGCAATGACACTATGGAGGATGAATGCACAACCACACGTAAACAAAACAAAACAAACAGGAACACACTCCCTCTAAACCCCGGCAAAACTAACAGATAGATAACCAAACACCAACAAACCAGATCAGAATAACACAATACAACACAACACAGCAAAACATTCCCCTGTCAATACAACAACACCCGCCAGACACTCCCATTCAGCAATACAACAAAACGCAAACTTTTTCCCCTTTTTACATCCACCACCAACTCACCAGCAGACACTCACAACACACCAAAACACCAAAAATATGCCTCTTTTCAACCTCCACCAACACAGAGACACTCAGCCCTCCCTTTCACTCCCATCTCCTATCCAAGCATCCTCTTTGCACTGGGACAAGGAAGAGCATAAAGCAGGGAAGGGACAGGGAGTGAGGGAAGCGAGAAAGGACAGAAGGTGAAGGCGTTGAGTGTTTTCAACCAAGAGGAAACCAACGCAAATGGGTTAGTTACATCTCGATAATTTTACAGCTCTTCTTTTTACTGCCACGGGTCAAGGCTGCATTTTTGTCTGAGTGCTTGAGGACCGACGCTTATTTTGACTGGTTCTATAATCAAGACGAGCATTAAGAGGAGGAGGTAGGGGAGGAGGAGGAGGAGAAATAGATGAATACCGGGAGGAATAAGAGAAAGTCCGTTGATTTTATAAGGGAGAGAAATAAGAGGAGAAATTTGTGCATATATAGAAGACCAAAAGAAAAACGAGGGTTTGGAAGTGAGGGCGAGGATTTAAAGGAGGAGGAAGGAAAAGCACGAGAATATTGAAATAAGGAGGAAGAAGAAAACATGCGGGAAAAGGAAGGAAAACGAGGAAGAGGAGGAAGAGGAAGAGGATGAGGATGAGGAAGGTGGAGAATGGTAAGTATGCATCAGGAGGAGACGTAAGAGGAGGAGGAGGTAGAAGAGGAGGGCAAGACGGGGGGAGGGGGAGAGGTATGGAGAAGAAAGAAAGGAGCATGATAACAAATAAGGAAATTTAAGAATGACCATTTACAAGATATTTATGGAAAGAGAAGAAAGAGAAAGGAGAGAGAGAGAATATAGGAGAGGATAAAAGATAAGAAAAAAAGTAAAGGCAAAAAAAAAGTGAGGCATGGAGTTATAGAAGAGAAGGAGGAGGAGGAGGAGGAGGAGGAGGAGGAGGAGGAGGAGGAGGAGGAGGAGGAGGAGGAGGAGGTGGAGGAGGAGGAGGAGGAGGAGGAGGAGGATATGAATTATGGTAATAGGAAAGATTGGAAAAGAGACTGCGGAACGAAGGAAGGAAGAGGAAGAAGAAAACAAAGAAGGAAGGAAGGAAGGAAGAAAGAAAGGAAGAAAAGAGATAAGAAAAGTAGGAGAGAAGAAAGGGAAGAGAAGGAAATTAAGGATTGCAGAAGGAAATGCGTACACTAAGCGAGAGAGAGAGAGAGAGAGAGAGAGAGAGAGAGAGAGAGAGAGAGAGAGAGAGAGAGAGAGAGAGAGAGAGAGAGAGAGAGAGAGAGAGAGAGAGAGAGAGAGAGAGAGAGAGAGAGAGAGAGAGAGAGAGAGAGAACAAACATTTTGACTTCATGGAAAAAAAAAAACTACAACAAACAAGAGAAGCGAAGAAAAATATGACTAAAAATACAATAAAAGGAAGGAGAGACAAGAAAGGAAGAAATAATAAAAGAAAAGTAAATAACATCAACGTCAAACCAAAACAGGGAATAGAGGAAGAGAATAAACGATAGAATATATAAAGACTTCATTATATTTCAAGGCCTCTGCTGCAGAAACAGGAGTAGGAAGAAGAGGAGGAGAGAAAACAGAAGAAGAAGGAGAAGAGAAGGAAGAAGAGGAGGAGGAGAGAAAACAGAAGAGGAAGGAGAAGAAGAGAACGAAGAAAAGGAGGAGGAGGAGAGAAAATAGAAGAGGAAAGAGAAGAGAAGGAGAAGGAAAAAGAGAAGAGAAGAGAAAACAGGACAGTAAGGAGAAGAGGAGGAAAAGGAAGAATAGGAGGAGAGAAAACAAAAGAGGAAGTAGAAAAGGAGGAGGAGGAGGAGAAGGAAGAAGAAGAGGAAAAGGATGAGGAGAGAAAACAGAAGAGGAAGAAGACAAGGAGGAAAAAGAAGAAGAGGAGGAGAGGAAACAGAAGAGGAGAGAGAAGAGGAGGAAGAGGAGGAGGAGGAGAAAGGAAGAAGAGGAGGCGGAAAGAAAACAGAAGAGGAAAGAGCATGAACAGATGAATAAATAAGGAAACAACGGAGAGGGAAGAGTAGGAAAAGGAATAAAAAAGAGAAAAGAAGAGAACAATAAAAAAAGACGAAAGAGATAAAAGTGAAATGAAGAAATAGAGAAAAAGAAACAAAAATAAACCAAGAAGAGAGAGAGAGAGAGAGAGAGAGAGAGAGAGAGAGAGAGAGAGAGAGAGAGAGAGAGAGAGAGAGAGAGAGAGAGAGAGAGAGAATAAAATATGATTGAAGAAAGAAAAGATGAGAGACACAAAATACAAGTGACAAACAAGGAAGAGGAAGAGACGAAGTAAAAAAAAAAAAGGAAGAGGAGGAATGATAAGAAGAATAAGGTACATAGTAAAAAGAAGAAAATAAGAAAAACTAAATAAAAGGAAGAAGAAGAAGAAGAAGAAGAAGACGAAAAAATAAACAAAAAATAGCCAAAAAGAAAAAAAGAGAAGGAATAATAGGAAAAAGAGAAATATGAGAAAGAGGAGGAGGAAGAGGACCAAGAGGAAGAGGAAGAGGAGCAAGACGAAGAGGAAGAGAAGCAAGAGGAAGAGAAAGGGGAGCAAGAGGAAGAGAAGAGGAGCAAGAGGAAGAGGAAGAGGAAGAGGAGCAAGAGGAAGAGGAAGAGGAGCAAGAGGAAGAGAAAGAGGAACAAGAGGAAGAGGAAGAGAAGCAAGAGGAAGAGGAAGAGAAGCAAGAGGAAGAGGAAGAGAAGGAAGAGGAAGAGGAGCAAGACGAAGAGGAAGAGAAGGAAGAGGAAGAGAAAGGGGAGCAAGAGGAAGAGGAAGAGGAGCAAGAGGAAGGCAGCTTGTGTTTCATTGTCTTAAATTCACAATTAAACCTTCCAGAATCATACTGTGAATCTGCGAACACTGCTTTCTCTCTCTCTCTCTCTCTCTCTCTCTCTCTCTCTCTCTCTCTCTCTCTCTCTCTCTCTTCCCTTTCCTCTAACACTAGTGGCAACCTTGCTGACTTTCCCTTCCTTCCTTCCTTCCTTCCGTCCTTCCTCTTTCATCCTACTCCTCCTCCTCCTCCTCCTCCTCCTCCTCCTCCTCCTCCTCCTCCTCCTCCTCCTCCTCTACCTCTTTCTGCTCCTCCTCTTCTTCCTCTTCCTCTTTGTTGTGGTTTCCAACGTTCCCCCTCTCGACTAGTGTGATTTCCTTTCCTCCTCCTCCTCCTCCTCCTCCTCCTCCTCCTCCTCCTCCTCCTCCTCCTCCTCCTCCTCCTCCTCCTCCTCCTCCTCCTTTACAATTTCCTCTATTTATTTGCTGTAGTTGAGTTCACCCTCTTTATCTTTCTATATTTATTTGTTTATTCGCAAACCCATGAATTCTCTCTCTCTCTCTCTCTCTCTCTCTCTCTCTCTCTCTCTCTCTCTCTCTCTTGAGGGAGACAAATGGTGGAGAAAATAGGAGCTACAACGAGAGAGAGAGAGAGAGAGAGAGAGAGAGAGAGAGAGAGAGAGAGAGAGAGAGAGAGAGAGAGAGAGAGAGAGAGAGAGAGGGGGGAGAAAGGCTTAGTAAATTATTCCCTTCCTCTTCCCTTGTTTCCTCTCTTTCTTTCTCTCCCTCCTCCTCCTCCTCCTCCTCCTCCTCCTCCTCCTCCTCCTCCTCCTCCTCCTCCTCCTCTAACCACAGGAAGGAAGGGAGGAGAAGTAGAACCCAAATTCTCTTACCTCCACATTTCCTTTTCTCTCCCTTTTTTCTCCCTTTTCTCTCCCTCTCCTCTATTTTTTCCTCTTTTGACCTTCTATCTCATTTTCTTCCTCCTTTTCCTTTCTTTTTTCTTTTTCTTACTTTTCTTATACTTGTTTCTTTTCATTCAGCGTTGAGAGAGAGAGAGAGAGAGAGAGAGAGAGAGAGAGAGAGAGAGAGAGGAGAGAGAGGAGAGGAGAGGAGGAGAGGAGGAGAGGAGAGAGAGAGGAAAGGAAAGGAAAGGAAAGGAAAGGAAAGGAGAGGAGAGGAGAGGAGAGGAGAGGAGAGAAGAGAAGAGAGAGAAGAGAAGAGAAGAGAAGAGAAGAGAGGAGAGGAGTAATGATGACAATGAAAATAATGATGATGATGATAACACGAAGAGATAATAATAAATCTGTCTCTCTAACTGTTATTTTCACCTGGCTGGACAGAAGACACGCTTACCTGCTCGAAAGAAATAAACAGGTAAGTAATATGAAGTAATAATAGGAACAATAACAAAACATCAACAACAACAACAATAATAATAATAATAATAATAATAATAATAATAATAATAATAATAATAATAATAATAATAATAATAATAATAATAATCTAAAAGGCAGAAATATAAGAATGAGAAGAGGTAAGTTTTTTAAAAGTAGAGGAAGGAAGGAAGGAAGGAAGGAAGGAAGGAAAGGAAGGAAATTTTAAGAAAGCAAAAAAAATGATCGTGAAGGAAATGTTGAAGAAAAGTAAAAGATGAAAAAGAAAACTATAAAACCAAGATAAATGAAGGATAAAAAACAGAAAAAAGGAAGTAAAACAAGAAAAAATGAAGAAAAAAATCGAGAGAGAGAGAGAGAGAGAGAGAGAGAGAGAGAGAGAGAGAGAGAGAGAGAGAGAGAGAGAGAGAGAAACATACACACACAAGAAAACTTCCACTAGATCCTACTACACTACATCACACCACCTCTCTCGCATCCTGGTGCTGTTTCTCCGAGGCCCTGCGAGGAATCCTAACATCCATTCTGACCCAAAGACCTTCACCGCAATCCCCTCTCCCGAAGCATCCTGAGGGAGACCGAGGAGGGAGAGGGAGAGTGACAAAGGAGGGAGCCGCGCAGTAGGGAGGAGGGAAGAGGAGAAGAGCACATTTTCTATCGTTTCCCCATAAAGCTCTAAACTTGTGGTGTTCATTGTGTGCGTGAGGTGGTGGGTGATGCCTCCGCGTGATGGAGCGACGAGGGAGGCTGCGGCAAAGTGCTGTGCTGTGTCTATGATGTGTGTGGACTGTGTTGCTGTTGTTGCTGTTCTTCCTGCTGCTGTTTTTTTTTTTTTTTTTTTGTTCATGTTAGTGTTGTTGTTATTGTTGTTGTTGTTGTTTTTACCTCCATATTTCCTTTTCTCTCCCTTTCTTTTCTCCCTTTCCTCTCCCTCTTATCTATTTTTCCTCTTCTGACCTTCTCTCCCTCTTATCTATTTTTCCTCTTTTGACCTATCTCATTTTTCTTCCTCCTTTATACTTTTCTCCTTTCCTATCTCTTCCTTTCTCCTGTTGTTATTGATGTTAGTTTTCTTTTTTTTTGTGTGTGTGTGTGTGGGGAAAACTGGCCAACGATAACAGATAGAGTATAAAATAAAATGACCCACTTAGTTGTCAGTCCCCGTGCAGATAAGTGTTAGCCAAAAGATAGAGATAAATGTCTTGATATCTCCCTCTATAGTCTTCATTGGTGTGTGTTATCGTTCTCAAAGGTTTCCAAGATGAAGATACGAAAAACTGGAACTAGTTTATATGCTTTTCATTTACAATTTTTTTCCTTTCAATATCTGATTCTCTGGTATATATGAAAGGATTTTGTTCTAATACATTTTTTCCTTCAGGCATTATAAAGTTCTGGCTTATTTGTCAAACCTCTTATCCTTTCTTCACACCTATTAGATTTCTTTGTCATATTTCTTAACCCCATTTCTTTCCATTTATGATTACTGATTTTACGTCTATCAATGCTTTTTTCCTACTATCACAATTACTGCACCATTATATTTTATCGATATGTCTAAGCTATTATTGTTATTGTTATCACCACTACTATCACCACCACTTTCCACCACTATCAACATTATTACTCCTACTACTACTACTACTACATCACCACCACAACACCACCACCACCCATCCGTATAAAATTCACATCTCCACACTACCACTACTACCATTGCTACCGGCTATTAAAAAAGCACACACTTGCAGAATTCAAAGTGTAGGAGGGACAAAAGTTGGCCTAACTTAGCCCCACGTCTGAATAAGAATTGAGGATCAGAATAGGAATGAGTCGCAGGGTGAAGAGGGAAGGGAATGACTATGAAAATTTTTAAATGCGAATGAAACTGAGGCGAGACCCTTTCAGAGAGGAGGGAATGACAATAAGGGAAGGGAGAGAGAGAGAGAGAGAGAGAAAGGTAGAGAAAGAGAGAAAAGATAAACGGTGGTAAGCCTGAGATCAGAACGTAAAGATAAGGTAGAAAGTGAGAATAGAATAAGAATAAGAAGATGGTGAAACTGTGCCTAGTAAAATGAAGACCCTTTAAAAGACAGGGGAATCACAATAAGGGAAGAGAGAGAGAGAGAGAGAGAGAGAGAGAGAGAGAGAGAGAGAGAGAGAGAGAGAGAGAGAGAGAGAGAGAGAGAGAATAGTGAAATTAAGACCAGAAAAATTGAAATGAGATGAGAACAAGGATGAAAAAAAGAAAACGACATTATGGGGAAGGAAAAAATATTGGCAAAATTGAGATTAAAAACTAAAACTAGATAGACAAAATAAAAAAAGAGAAAAAAGTACAATAAAAAAGATCCGAACATGAAAATTAGGAAAAGGGAGAAATTCACACGAATAATATTGAAAGTAAAAATGAAACAGGAGAATAAAAAGAAAAAGGCATAAAAGATAAAGGAAGACAAAAAAAAAACGATTATCAAGTGAAATGAAAAAACGGAGACATTTTGAAGTGAGAATTACAAAAAAAAAAAAATGAAGAAAACAAGAAAATTAAATTGAGTGGAAACTGAGGAATAGAAAAATTACATTGAAGAAAAAAAACATTCAAATTATAAATGAGAGAGAGAGAGAGAGAGAGAGAGAGAGAGAGAGAGAGAGAGAGAGAGAGAGAGAGAGAGAGAGAGAGAGAGAGAGAGAGAGAGAGAGAAATTTAATGTTACTTTTCCGAGCCAAACAAGTATCGGAATTTCAAAGTTATGCTGTGAAGTTGTGTGTGTGTGTGTGTGTGTGTGTGTGTGTGTGTGTGTGTGTGTGTGTGTGTGTGTGTGTTCTGTTCGTGATTACACAGCATTACACTTCTGGTATGTCCGCAAACACCCACAACCACACACACACACACATACACCCACCCACCCACACACACACACACACACACACACACACACACACACACACACACACACACACACACGACCTGGAACAGAAAGACTACAAACACTCCATACTACACCAGGGTAAACACATACTAGAAGGAGCTAATGAAGAAAAAATAGGAAAGAGACGAAGAGAAGACAAACGAAAACACGAAATAAAGGAGAAAACAACAAAAGAATATTATATCAATTAGAAAAAATAATATAGCAATCAACGTATTAGAGAAGAAAGAAGAAGAGGAGGAGGAGGAGGAGGAGGAGGAGGAGGAGGATCACAAAAGAACATGAAAGAATTAACAAGACTTCTATCCTTGTGAAACTGAAAAATCAAGGGAACATCAAAAATATATACATAATGAATTTTAGCTGGAGGAGGAGGAGGAGGAGGAGGAGGAGGAGGAGGAGGAGGAGGAGGAGGAGGAGGAGGAGGAGGAGGAGGAGGAGGAGGAGGAGGAATACAAAGGAATACAAAGGAAAGCCAAACAGCAACAGACCTGTTGGTCCTTTCGAGGCTGTTTGGTAACTACTTCTAACTGGCTACAGATAAGAGAGACAGGACAGTACAGGAGAAGGCTCCTCCCACCCACCACTCCCTCCAGCTTTCGCTGGCATGGAAAATAGCTTGAAAAGTACCATGCAGTATGGAAAAACTGACATGGAATTTTCACAGGAAAGGATGAAAGGAGATTCTATTATTCACCCTACGGTGAACTCTACATATCTATCTATAAGAAAGTTAATATAGTATCATGTTTAATTATTCAGACAAGAAGAGAGCTTGTTGGGGTTATTCTTTAAATATTTATCAATTTTGTTTTTGAATGATGCAATGGAAGTACTGTTTACTATTTCTGAAGGAAGCTTATTCCAAATGTTAACTATTCTATTAAAGAAAAGTGCTTTGCCTCGTGGGTTTTAAAGCGTTTTGGTGTAATTTTAAATCCATTATTCCTTGTTATGGTGGAATGATCAATAGTAAAATATTTATTGACATCAAGGTTGTTGTATCCCTGAAAATTTTGAAAACTTCGATTAGGTCTCCTCTTATCCTGCGCTTTGTTAAGCTGAATAAATTTAATGCTTCCAGTCGTTCCTCATACGGCTTGTTTCTCAATCTCGGAATCATCTTGGTCACTCTACGCTGGATCCTTTCCAGTTTTTCAATGTCTTTTCTGTAATATGGTGACCAGAACTGCACACAGTATTCAAGCTGAGGACGCACCAATGAGTTATATAAAGTAAGGATAACTTTTTCTGATTTAAATTCAAAGGTTCTTCCAATGAACCCAACTAATTTATTTGCATTCTTTACTGCTTCTGTGCAGTGTTTGCTCGGCTTGAGATCTTTAGACACCACAACACCAAGATCTTTTTCATTCTCAGCACTTTCCAGAGGTACATTACTCATTACGTATTTTGCTTGTACATTGTTACTTCCAATGTGTAAGACTTTACACTTTTCTATATTGAATTTCATTTGCCATTTTTCTGCCCAGCGTGTCAGTTTATTTAAGTCACACTGTAGTTCTTGCCATTGTGACGTTGATGTAACTTTGCTCATTATTTTGGTGTCGTCCGCGAATTTGCTTATTTTACAAGTGATTCCTTCATCAATATCATTAATATAAACAATGAAAAGAACTGGTCCTAATACAGAGCCTTGAGGAACACCACTTTTCACATTGTGCCACTCTGATTCTTTTCCATTTATAACAACTCGTTGCTTTCTGTCAGAGAGCCAGTCTTCCAGCCATTTCAGGGTATTTCCAGCTATGCCGTGAGCTTTTACTTTGCTGATTAGCCTCTTGTGAGGGACAGTGTCGAAAGCTTTCTGGAAATCAAGATAAATAACATCCACTGCTTTTGTCTCGTCATACGAGTTAAAAACTTCATAAAAGAAGTCTAGTAGGTTTGTTAAGCAGGATCTCTTGTTTCTGAAACCATGTTGTGAATCCTTCATGATCTTATTTTCTTCTAAAAATTTGACAATCTTATCTCTGATTATCGTTTCCATCAGCTTGCACACTACTGAAGTAAGGCTGATTGGTCTGTAATTAGCTGGGAGTGATTTATTTCCTTTCTTGAAAATGGGCGTGACATTTGCTAGCTTCCACTCCTGGGGACTTTCCTGCTTGTAAAGTTTTATTGAATATAATCGTGAGTGGTTTCACGAGCTCATTTTTCGCTTCTTTGAGAAGCCTGGGTGATATCTTGTCTGGTCCAGGCGTTTTGTTTACGTTCATGCTGTTCATGACTGTGAGGATTTCTTTTTCTGTAACTATGAAGTCAGGCAGTGTTTTGCCTTGTGCCTGAGGCTCTGGCATGGGCAGACTATTTTGGACATCTTCAGTCGTGAAGACTGTTGAGAAGAATCTATTTAGGACGTTTGCCATTTCAGCTTCGTTATCTATTTGGTTTCCGTTTTCTGTTATGAGTGGACCAATTGTTGAGGCTAAGACTCTTTTGGATTTTACATAACTGTGAAATTCCTTTGGGTTGGTTTTACAGGAGTTTGCGATCTGAGCTTCTACAGATTTTTGCTGCTTTTATCAACTTTTAACACAAATTATTTCACAGAGACGGTCTCCACCTAAATGCAGTGGGAGCAGCCAGGATGGGAGATTAATTCATGATAAAGTTTGTCTCCACAGATCAAAAACGTGCAGGTGGCAGAAGGAACTTCAGCGTCGTAAGTTCATCTTCAGATTCAGGCAAGATCAGAGCTTGCTATTTCAATGCCCGTAGTTTACGAAATAAATTTAATGAGCTCCAAGCTCTTATACATCAAGAAAACTATGACATCATCGGCATCACAGAAACTTGGATTAATACAACACACAGAGATTACCTCGCAGAATACTCACTTGATGGCTATAACATTTTTAGTAGCGAAAGATCTCACCGTACAGGGGGCGGTGTAATGTTTTACGTTAAAAGTAATCTTCGTGCTCGTGTGATGCCAACTTCAACCATTGCAAACATAGATGTCAATTTCATTCATATAGAAAATAAATCCCGAAGAATATCATTAGGTCTCGTCTATCGTCCTCCAGCCCAGTCACCCGCCACAGACGAACAATTGTATGAACAAATCGCGGACATTTGCTGCGTAAACAATTGCATAATTATGGGAGATTTTAACCTTCCAGTCACAAGGTGGGGCGAACCACTGACAGCTCACGCTGGCCAGCAGCTGTATAATAGCATGCTTGAAAGCTCCCTCCACCAACACATCAAGCATCCGACAAGAGGAAACAATATCCTTGATATCGTTCTAACAAATGATGAGAATACTATTGAAAATGTGGAAATTGGACCAGAATTCAGTTCCAGCGATCATCGCACCTTAAAATTCACCATAAATTTTGACAAAGGAAAAGTGAATGAAAGTAAAGAAAAAGTGCCAGACTATCGGCGTGCAAACTACACAAGACTCCGTATGCAGCTTGCATCCATTGACTGGAATATACTGCTGGAAACACCAGATGTAGATAAGACATGGGAGGTGTTTGCTGAAAAGATAAATGATACAGCTAAGATGTGTATACCACTAAGAAACAGAAGGAAACTACTAAACACCAAACCGAAATGGTGGAATAATGAAATTAAAAGCTGTCTTCTAGCAAAGAAAGAAGCATACAACAAATACAAATTAACACAGCATAATAATGATAAATTAGAGCATGACAGATTGCGTAGAAAAGCAAAAAAGTTGATAAAAAGCAGCAAAAAATCTGTAGAAGCTCAGATCGCAAACTCCTGTAAAACCAACCCAAAGGAATTTCACAGTTATGTAAAATCCAAAAGAGTCTTAGCCTCAACAATTGGTCCACTCATAACAGAAAACGGAAACCAAATAGATAACGAAGTTGAAATGGCAAACGTCCTAAATAGATTCTTCTCAACAGTCTTCACGACTGAAGATGTCCAAAATAGTCTGCCCATGCCAGAGCCTCAGGCACAAGGCAAAACACTGCCTGACTTCATAGTTACAGAAAATGAAATCCTCACAGTCATGAACAGCATGAACGTAAACAAAACGCCTGGACCAGACAAGATATCACCCAGGCTTCTCAAAGAAGCGAAAAATGAGCTCGTGAAACCACTCACGATTATATTCAATAAAACTTTACAAGCAGGAAAGTCCCCAGGAGTGGAAGCTAGCAAATGTCACGCCCATTTTCAAGAAAGGAAATAAATCACTCCCAGCTAATTACAGACCAATCAGCCTTACTTCAGTAGTGTGCAAGCTGATGGAAACGATAATCAGAGATAAGATTGTCAAATTTTTAGAAGAAAATAAGATCATGAAGGATTCACAACATGGTTTCAGAAACAAGAGATCCTGCTTAACAAACCTACTAGACTTCTTTTATGAAGTTTTTAACTCGTATGACGAGACAAAAGCAGTGGATGTTATTTATCTTGATTTCCAGAAAGCTTTCGACACTGTCCCTCACAAGAGGCTAATCAGCAAAGTAAAAGCTCACGGCATAGCTGGAAATACCCTGAAATGGTTGGAAGACTGGCTCTCTGACAGAAAGCAACGAGTTGTTATAAATGGAAAAGAATCAGAGTGGCACAATGTGAAAAGTGGTGTTCCTCAAGGCTCTGTATTAGGACCAGTTCTTTTCATTGTTTATATTAATGATATTGATGAAGGAATCACTTGTAAAATAAGCAAATTCGCGGACGACACCAAAATAATGAGCAAAGTTACATCAACGTCACAATGGCAAGAACTACAGTGTGACTTAAATAAACTGACACGCTGGGCAGAAAAATGGCAAATGAAATTCAATATAGAAAAGTGTAAAGTCTTACACATTGGAAGTAACAATGTACAAGCAAAATACGTAATGAGTAATGTACCTCTGGAAAGTGCTGAGAATGAAAAAGATCTTGGTGTTGTGGTGTCTAAAGATC
>NC_059281.1:12842401-12844901 GCF_017591435.1 Portunus trituberculatus
AGGAAGGAAGGAAGAAGAAAGAGAAGAAGAAAGAAAGAAAGAAAGAAAGAAAGAAAGACAGCAAGACAGACAAACGGACAGAATGAAAGAAAAAAGGAAAGAAAGAAGATAGACAAACAGAGACAGAGAGAAAGACAGAAAGACAGACAGACAGAATGAAAGAAAGAATGAAATAAAGAAAGAAAGAAAAAGACACAGACAAACAGAAAGAAAGAAAAGGAAAGAAAGCCAGAAAGAAAGAAAGAAAGACAATCACTAAAAAACAAGACAGCACAATAACACAACAATCTACACTAACCTACAACAACACAGCTCTTTTTTAATCGAAGAAATAAAAACAAGACTTTAATATTTCATCAGCAAAATTAAAGCAACATTTTTTCTTACGCTTCTATAAAAAAAAAAAATATCACATATCACTAACCAATGAAAAATGACAACTAAAATTTTCAAACCGAGAATAAAAACTGCTTTCATTTTTTTCCCACACATAATAAAGAGAATTAATTAAAGTATTTTCCAAACCTATAAAGAGACTTACCACCACCATCATTCCCTCCATTCCTCCGCCGTGGTGCAGTGGAACCATGCGTGCTTTGGGGTCCGAGGGGTCTCCAAGCGCATGGGTTCGAATCCTGTCCACGGTCCGAGTGTAGGTAGGGCTTTCTCACTCAAGACAACGGTTTTCTAGTAGGTGGTATGAATAAAAAAAAATATAAAAGAATCATTCCTCCCTTTATCTAAATTTCCCTTATCATTCCTTTGTTCCTTTATGATCTACGCAATATTGTAACGAGTATTCTCAAACACTTGTCTGCTTCACCTTCACTATTTCAAAAGGCTCTGTTTACATCTACACCAGTTTGAGTTTATTGGAGGAAATCATCACCACCATCATCCCTCAAATCATTCCTCTCTTCCTTCCAATTTCCCTTATCATTCCTTCATTTCTTTATCATCGATGCAATATTAGAGAAAGGAAAAGTTAGAATAGATTGCAGGAAATTATCACCATTATTCTTCAAATCATTCTTTTTTATCTTAATGTCCCTTATAATTCCTTCATTCCTCTATCATCGTGTTCTCAAACCCTTCTCTGCTTCACCTCCACTATTTCAAAAGGCTCTATTTAAATCTAGACGAGTTTTCTAAGGTGTTTTTTTATGGTTCTAGACGCAGAATGACGAGATTTCTGCGTTATTAATTGGAGAAACGCTCTTGAAAACCCTGCTAATCGTCTCTGTGGCCTTGGTAAACAGTCGTGGTGGAAGAGTAAAGCGTTTCTGAGCACTGGCCAGCGTCTTCTGCTCAATGCTTCACTTTTATTTCCTCTATTTTTCTTCCTCCGTTTTAAAATTATTATCAATATTTCTTTTCGTATTTTTTTATCCTTTAGGTTTTTTTCTCATCTTTTATTAATTTCGTAATATTAAGTCTTTTTATTCTATTTTTATTTCCTTTTCCTTATTTTTTCTCCTTTCATTTTTATTCATCACATTTCATAATCTTATTTTCTGTTTTCCTGTTTTTCTTCGTTATTTTTGTGTTGATTTTCTCAGTAATGTTACTTGACCTTATTTCCTTTTTTTTCCTTATTTCTATTTAATTTCCTTTTACAGCCATCTTTTTTCCTTTCTCTTTAGTTTCACTGCTTCATTCTTTCCTTTTACTCCTCGTTGTATTCTCCATTACCTCCACCATCCCTGTAATTCCATCTTCCTTGCTTCCTCTTGCTTAATTACCCTTCTCCTTTATCACTCTTTCTATCTTATCATCTTCTTACCTCCTTTAATTACCCTGCACTCCAGCCAGTCACTTACCCTTCCTTTCTATTCTCTTAAGCTTTCCCTTCATATCACGAACACCATTACCAACACAACCAAAACCCTTTATATATTCACTATTTACCTTCCCCTATACTTTCCATTCCCTCCCATTTGCCCCTCCTTTGTGATCCCTTGCGCTTTCCTTTCCCACATTATTGGCATTATTATTGAAGCAAAGGAAACTCGACCCTACACATTTCCTTCCCTGTGATCAATTTCCCTCGCACGAGATACATTTTTCGCTCGCCATGACACTCAAAATACTCATCACTTTCAGGGCTGAAGTGAGGGAGAGGGAGAGGGAAAGGGAGAGGGAAGGGGAGAGAGAGAGAGAGAGGGAGATGGAGAGGGACAGAGGGAAAGAGGGAGAGGAAGGGGACAGGAATAGAGAAGGGCATGGAGAGTTCAGGGAGGAGGAGGAGGAGGAGGAGGAGGAGGAGGAGGAGGAGGAGGAGGAGGAGGGATGAAGGATGGTGGATGAGAGATGAGTATTAAAATGAAAGAGACGAGACAGAAGAGAGAGAGAGAGAGAGAGAGAGAGAGAGAGAGAGAGAGAGAGAGAGAGAGAGAAGCAAGGAGTGGTAAAGAGAACAATATATTAAACCAAAGTGAGAGAGAAACTTTTTCCCCGCGACATTAACACACTCTGGGGCGGTGTGGCGTTACCATGTATG
>NC_059281.1:12857401-12887401 GCF_017591435.1 Portunus trituberculatus
CCCCATGAACGGCCCTCCTATCCCCTTTCCCCGTCCCCATGAACGGCCCTCCTATCTCCTTCCTCCTCCCCATGAACTGCCCTCCTATCTCCTTCCTCCTCCCCATGAACGGCCCTCCTATCCTCTTCCACCTCCCCATGAACTGCCCTCCTATCTCCTTCCTCCTCCCCATGAACGGCCCCTATCCTTTCCCCTCCCCATGAACGGCCCCTATCCCCTTCCTATACTCCCCATGATCGCTGTATAAAATCACCAAATAGTAAGCAGAACGAATAAAGAAACTGAAGGTACCGATTAAGCCAAGGAAACGATCATTAGTAGCGCACCACCAATCACGCGCCAGGATGCAGTTTACGTCATAACACGCTAGTTAGTGCGCTGGTTAACACATTGAACACTGCATTATACTTTATTTCCTACAGCCTCACCTTCAACAATAAGGCAATGGTACTCTATATACACCTCGACACCTCATTCAGTAAATCAGTACATTGGGAAAAAGTTAGCTGGTTATAATGAAGTAATGAGTTTTTACCCCCCCCCTCCCATATACGAATTAGCTACTCTATAATAAAAGCACAATTAGTTATACCACTTAGATATAAATTTATGGATTGCAAGTGTACATGAAAGATAATGGTGGAAGAAAAAGCGTCAAATATACACGATTTATTATTTTCATGAGAGGTGAGAGACAAGAAAATGGGAGGCGAGAACTTAACATCAAAATAACTACTGTCTCACGATACCTTATTAACTCCTAAGCCTCCAGGCACTCCCTCAGGTCCAATAGTAGCCGTAAGGTCTCCTAGGGCACACTCGTACGGTTGTTTGCACTAATTATTCCACAATTTAACACTCCTCACATTGACCGGTTCCTCGCTATGCACGTGCACTTCATCCTCCCCCCGTCGGTCAACATTACTGAGTCACTATTACCTAATTCATTTATTGACCTTGTTTGCTTTTACCTCCAAGTGAGAAGGTAAACACATCGCTGCACTTAATTATCAGAGCACACTCGACGTTCAAGGAAAAGGTGATTAATAATAACGTGTATTTTTTCATTATTTACAACACTTACGTGAGGTTCCTCTGGGAAATAGTTCCACTGTTTAGCTTTTATTTCATTATTACGTTTTTTTTTTTTTTCTTCCCTTCCCCTTTATTTTTTTTCTAATAGCACAACAACAAAGGGCGTAAACAGATGCATATTCAATTAATTTCACAAACTTAAAGAGAAATGTAAAGCCTACTTACCTACCTAGCTGTTTCTACGCGTTACTTCAATATTGACAGTTTATTCTCAGTCCATTATTACGTAGCGACAAATATATTAAAGCGCGGAATAACGGTATTTCATGTTAGGAATAATATTGTTCTGAACAACCGATCGCAATTAAATGATAAATACATATTGAGCTGTGCATATCGAGATGATCCGAGGTGGTGAAGTTTTGAGATGATCTGAATTGGTTGAGATGACAGACCGTGCAGATAATTCCTATAAGTAGAACAGAATGTGTAGTAAGAGGTATGTATGTTTTGCCTTACCAACATCCTAAGAAAATAAAAGCAACCACTGAAACCTATCATTAGTGGAGGGCACTTGCAATTACAACACTTCTGTCTTCCTCACTTGAGACTACTGGCAGGAAACTTCACTGCATAGCATTTTTTTTTCTCTCCTTTCGGAGCAAGTGAAAATTGAACACCATGAAATAATAAAATCATAAAGTGAACCCATATGTAAATGGAGGTAACAGATCATCTTGTTCTCCATATCTGAGTTCCAGTAAACTAAAATGACCATTCACTGTCTCTCTCTCCAGTCCTCAAACTCCTGCCAACAGATTAATTTCCATTCCATTCATAAATTTTTTGAATAGAGGCAATTTTACAAAAGGAACATAGTATGTCATTGCTCTTAGCTTCTCAACAATCAAAAATCATGATAAACAAGAAAATCTGGTCTCCCCATGTACTTTTCAGCAAAATTCAACCCAGCCTCTGTGGGATGAGAGAAAGCAAACTGATCCTTGGAGAGTATGTGGCAATTGAACATGTTGCATCTCATGGTGTCTACCAGTGTGGAGGCAATGCCCTTGCCTCGCATGGCACTAAGGACCCACAAGCGGCTGATCCCCACCCACACCTTGGTGGCGTCCCGGGAGCAACACACCAGGCGGCTCGAACCTTCCATCTGTTGCTTCTGAGGGACGATTCTGTACCCTTTAGCAGTCTTTTCAGCAATGAGGCAGCCCACCACACGCTGGTCCAGCACATACAGGAAGACCTTGGTGTGCTCCCTGGTCTTGATGCTCCTCTCACAGAAGCCCAATTTGTCCACCACCTCCCGCACCTCCTCCACCTTCTCCCACCACCGCTCAGAGTCCTGCCCTGACACCTCTATCACTCGCCCTCCAAGGTGGTCAGGTTCTCGGACCATTCTTTCCTTCTTCCAGGCCTGCAATACATATATGGAGTTAATATGTGAAGAAAAATTGACATAAAATTTAACTTTTGTGGAAATAATGTAGCCCTTGCTTAACACATCAATGCATGAGGTAATACTTTTGACAAATAATAAATAAAAACCATATGACAAAATAAAATAAAATATCACACATTCCAAAAGCAGTAACGACCCTCCCAAGGAAACATGTTGAGAATGGTGACCAGGACTGTCCATGATGTAAACATAGTGTTGCACATTTCTCACAAGTCACCATCAGATGCTTACAGTGTACTTGAGGGCAGTGAGCAGGTGGTTGTGGTAGCGCTTATGTGAGGTGTCATCGGAGGAGTTGCCCACTTCATACAACAGTCCACAGTCTGGGCACTGCTTGGCCCCAAACTCTTTCTGGCCGGCATCAATCATCATCTGGGCGTCATCCATCTCAGACTTCTTAAAGCTGCAAGTGATAAAAACATGGTTCAAAATATAACCTGCCAACTTTGATTTTGTCGTCTTTTAAGTCAATAAATAAAATTTCCTGGAAAATTATCTTCAACTCTATGACCTCAACAACACAAGATTTATTATACTCTTCTTATCCAAAGTCTTTTTCTCCACACAAATAAAAAAGTAAATGAACAAATCAAAATTCATGATAAAGGAATCTAATCTGAGAAAAGAAAAGCAAGAACTCAACACTAAAACAAGCAAAAAGAGACATCAGGAAAATATATGCCACAAATTTACCTTATTCCATTCTTGCTGCTTGGGAATTTGCAATCAGCGAGCCTTGTGCTGGGATAAAATATTGGGAAATGCTTCACTTTCTTGGACGGAGACTCTGGAATGACACGCTGCTCCTCCCCATCCTCCACATTAACACGCTTCTGTGGCGACGACCTGTCCTGCTTCCTGGGCGACCTCCTTGACGGCGATGCACCCGCCTTCTCCATGGCCCGGCTGGCGTGGGTCTTCTTGCTTGGTGTGGAGACTTCCTGGACCTTGTGTGGTGATTCCCAGTCCTGTGCCAGCTCCTCCCACCCCTGCTTCCTGGGTGACCTCCTGACAGGTGAAGCACATCCATTGACCTTCCTGGGTGATCTGACAGGTGAAGCACATCCGTTGACCTTCTTGGGTGATCTGACAGGTGAAGCACATCCGTTGACCTTCCTTGGTGATCTGACAGGTGAAGCACATCCTGCCAGCTTCCTTGGTGACCGCCGCAAGGGACTGAAACCTCCATTCAGCTTCCTTGCAGAGTTGTGTTTTGATATGTTTCTATCCTGAAAAATTATTTTGTTGTTTTATAAATTAGAAGTCCTCATTAGCTACAATTTATTATCTTTTAAACAGCACAATATACTGTTATAGCTTCTGACTTTTGATAAATGTATATATCAGAGCAAAATTTCACCATTTTGTTATTCATGAGCTCACCTATAAAATAACAAATCAGCGTGAGTCAATTCCTTGTGGTGTGGTGCACTTACCTCACCAGCAGAAGCCTTCAGATCGTCATTCTTCCACTCCTTCATGATCAACTCCATGTCCTGCAGCTCTTCTCCCAGTGAAGTGTTCAAGCCCTTGTTGGTGACGGAGGGTGTGGTGGCAGCAGCAACTCTCTTCTTGGGCGAGGGAGTGCGGGCCTTGCGAGATGGAGCTTTCTTGGTGGGGGAGGGGCTGCAGCGGACACGGGTGGGGCAGGGCCTTGGTGCACTCGATACTGAAGGGAGCGGTGACACCTCGCTGATCCTACAAGGTGAGTGGCTAATATGAAGTGTGTGTGTGACTTCATTATGGAGTTAGTACCCATGAAACTGAGACAGGGCTTAGGATTATAAAGTCTTGGTAGTAATGTAGAAGTAGCAACGAGACCCTAACACATAACATGACTAACAAAAGAGCCCAGTAAAACAACAAATACTAAGATACAACTGTTGAGAGAAACTGATAACCTCTCAGCAAAGCACACTCAGCTCTCCACAATCAATCTCTGCACCAACACAAGCAGTGGCCACAACAACATACTCTTTTGACACCCTGGGCTGCTGCAGGTATTGGTCCAGCTTCTCCTCCACCAAGCGGCCGATGTTCTTCTTGGCGAAAGTCTTTCCTACCCTCTGATTCAGCGACACATCCTTGTACTTAGCAGACAGCCTGGGGGGAAGGAAAGGTAACCCAGGTGAGTGCAGGTGATATTGTGGGAGTTAGTTGATAATGACATGATACAAAATACATTACAAAGCCATTTCTTTTTAAGTAAAAGAGGAAATCTGGCTAAGAGCAACAAAAATACTTAAAAAAAAGGCCTATTGAGATGCCAGTCCCTAAGGAGAGCGAGTTAGCCAAAAGAATGGGATAAATGTCATAAAACTTCCCTCTTAAATGAGTTCAGGTCAAAGGAATAAGGAAATACAGAAGCAAGTAGAGAGTTCCAGAGTTTACCAGTTTACTTACTTCATATTCTTGTTGATCTGGACACTGGCGGGAGCACGAGAGCGACTTTTGAAGAACCTGTTGCTTGTTGGTTCTGGCACAAATGACTCCTTGGGGAAGTGAGGGAGAGAGGCAGGTCAAATGAAAGATATGTATATTTTTTAATGTAAAGGGGAAATCTAACAAAGGGCAACAAAACAATTAAATATGTCTACTTTGCAATGCACTTCTTACAATATCAGTTTAGAAATTTTAATCCCTTCAGTACCATGATGCATTTTTATATTAATTTTGCTTACTGCTTGATTTTATACAATTTCAGAAACTTACGTGGGGATCAAAATAGTGAAAACTCTAGCTAATAATCTGATTTCCACAGACTCTTCCTAATGTCAATAAAATAGTCTTATTCTACACAAATCTCAATGTAAAAATGCGTCCTAGTAATGAAAGAGTTATAACCACGACAGGCAAAAGAGAGAGAGAGAGAGAGAGAGAGAGAGAGAGAGAGAGAGAGAGAGAGAGAGAGAGAGAGAGAGAGAGAGAGAGAGAGAGAGAGAGAGAGAGAGAGAGAGAGAGAGAGAGAGAGAGAGAGAGAGAGAGAGAGAGAGAGAGAGTCTACAACCAAAAACCACCATTTCTCACCTCGCAATTTAAAAGAGACACACCAGGAGGGGTCAACATTTGCAGCCTTTTCTGCAAGAGTGACATTCATGTCAACATAAAACCTCAATACAAATAACTATTGAGCTGTCACACTCCATCATTCTCAGTTTCTCTGCTACATGAGCATATTACAAGAAGTACAGGACATAAGAGAGGTTGTAATGTATATATCAAAGTTACATAATTCCTGTGACACTGTGATACTGAAAACACAAGCACTCTACTCACACATAAACAAAAATACTTATATAACAAAGACAATCATGGAAAATAAATGAGGACATACCAAAATAGAGCTTTCCGAGACATGTAAACGTGGAAAGAGCTCAAATTAATGAAGGGAATAAAATTAAAACAATGAAGAGCTCATGGCCCAATGCTCTCCCTTTACTCCATTCCTCATTACCTTCTGCCCCGTTATCGAAGGGGACTTGACGGGGCTCCTGTTTGCCGGGATGCGTGGGGCTCTCTCCTTGATCCTCCTTGCTGTTTCCTCCATCTTCAGCTTCTTCTGTCGGGTCACAAAACAAAAACTCACTAAACACAAAATTAAAACACCAAACACAACAAAACACAAGATTTACAACCACAAACTCTCCTTGTAAAAACCTGTACTGATTTTTTGGTGTAGGTTTTATTTGATATTATTCGTACCTTTTTCTCTTCTACGACTTTTGGTTTCGGTCTCTTTATACTGTGGGTGACTCCTTTGTTTATCCCATCGACCTTCTTCCTGCAGACTGCCAACGGTTGGGAGCACTTGAGTGACGGCCTGCTGGGTGCGGCCTTGGATGGTTTTGCCTTGGGTGACTTGTAAAACCCCAAACTGCTCCCTGGGATAAAAGGAGATATTAGTTTCTCTCCAGTATGAAATTCTTGTCTTTGTTAACTTAGAGAATCCCAAAGCAATCTCTCAAGAAATAAAATTGACTAAGTTCTCTCACGTGACATTTTTCTCTATGACAACTAAGAAACAGAGAAAAGAGAGAAAAGTAGGTAAAGGAAGAAAAAGTAAAGTAATCATAAAGTAAATCAGTGGAAACGTCTATTAAAAGAACAAACATTAGGTAAAAACTCCATATAACAAAAATAGCTTTGATAAAAATTGCCAGAGATCTGTGTGTATATGTGTTCTCAGCCCCTCCCAGTGACACAGTACCTCACCCCATCCTCTTCACTATTGCTCTACCAAATTCTCTACCAAATGTGGGAAGCTTCAAGACATTTATCCCATTCTTTTGCCTAATTCTCTCAGATCAGCTCAGGGACTGGCATTTAAGTGGGCCTTTTTGTTTATTCAGTTTTGTTGCCCTTGGCCAGATTTTCTCTCTTACATAAAAAAAAAAAGATTAAAGGTAAATGAGGATTCCCATACTTTAGCTGAGCAGCCTCCTGCAGAACAATTACCTGATGCTGTGGGTGAGAACAGAGCCTTGTGGGAGTCCCGGGGAGAGGTGCAGGACAGCCTGGAGAGCTCTGCAGTGGTGGGGCTGGATGGGGACTGTAACCTCATGTACCGGAGGTGTGGCTCCCGGCGGGGCAGGGAGAAGATACCCCAGTCAGGTGCCATTGCCGCCATGCTGGGAGGGGAAGACACGAGGGGTATCAAGGTAATGCTCACAACAAAATCACCTCACATTTTTTCACCACACCCCCATGGCAGGGCACTCCTCAGTGGTCTGGTTGCTGCTGTCCATCACTTATTGTTACCTACTTTTAATCTGGCAATTCTTTTAGTGTGACCTGATCTCAATGAATAGTGTAAGGTTAACAAGGGTAATTACATAAAGAGTTTACAAGTATACTACCACAACATGTAATGGTATCATGGAGAGTTTGTTGTGTGTGAGATGTGTGGGCACGACAGGAAGGTCGTTGACTTTTCTGAGTGTATGGTGTGTAGGCTCAAGAGCGAGAATTTAGTTCTTTCTCTTGAGCACCGAGAATTGCGAGAGGAAATCAGAAAGCTAAGTGAGGGGAAAAGTGCGAACGAAGTTCTCATCTTTGAATTGAAGGAGGAGGTTAAGAGGCTTGGGGAGGCAGTGGAAAAAATTAGGCAGGAGATCAGTGTTAGGCCGAAGGTTGGACCTTCTGAGGGCGACAGGGTGGCTTGGCCCTCTGTCGGGAAGAGCAGAGTGGGGAAGAGGGAGCAGGCGAGCCAGACTGGGAAAGATAGTAGTCAGGATGGGCAGAGATGGCAGGTTGCGAGGGAAAGGAAAGTGGAGGCAGTTAGGGAGGATAGGACTAAACCTGTTGAGTGTGAAAATAGGTTCGGTTTGTTGGAGGGGAGGGGAGAGTGAGAGTGAGTGAATGAAGTGGTTGTGGTGAGTGAAAGGAGAAAGAAGGGGTAGAGGAGAGGAGGAGGATGGTTGTGCCTAGCACACCTCAGGTGTGTGTGGTGGGTGACTCTCAGGTTAGGTATTTAGATAGCACTTTCTGTGGGAAAGACAGGGATAGGAGGACGAACGTGTGTATGCCTGGTGCAGGTGTGAAGGCAGTGAGTGAGGAGGTGCAGAAGAGGGTTGGGGGATGGAGAGGAGGGTGTAGTAGTTTTGCACGTAGGTGGGAACGATGTCAGAGCAGGTGGGTCGGAGGAGTTAGTGGCAAGATTTCGGGAAATGTTAGGCAAGATAAGGGAGAGTGGTAGGAGGTGTGTAGTGTCAGGAATCTTGCCTCGTGTGTATGTTAGCAGGAATGGTTGTCTAGAGCCATTGGTGTGAATGATCGGGTAAAAGGGATGTGTAAGGATGTGGGTGTCAGCTTTGTGGATGTATGGGATAGGTTCTATGGGCGAAGGGATTTGTATGCTAGGGATGGTGTGCATCTGAGTAGGAAGGGTGTGGATGTGCTGAGTGGATGTCTGGAGGGGAGTTGGGATGGAGTGTAGGGGGTGAGGTAGCAAATGCATTCCAGAAGAAAGATGCTAGACATAAATTAGATAGGATAAACAGAGATAGTGAAAAGATTAGGAAAGATTTCCAGGTGCAAATAGGAGAGAATAAGATTAGGATTCCAAATAAGGAGACAGCATCTAGGAAGGTAGCAGGACTTAAATGTTTTTATGTAAATGCCAGGAGTCTTAGGAACAAGAAGGACGAGTTATCTAGTTATATAGTTGAGGAGGACTTAGATGTTGTATGTGTCACAGAGGCATGGGTAAATGAGGAAAAGTTTAGGAAAATAGGAAAGAATATGAAGTAGATGGATACATTATGTATTTACACCAGAGAATTGGTAGGATAGGCGGAGGAGTAGTTATTTATGTAAAAAATCCTTCATTTCCAGTCAGGTTAATGGTATTAAGGTAGATAACAGAGTAGAGTCCTTATGGCTGGATGTTAGAGTAAACAAAAGTAAGGTTATTAGAGTAGGAGCTTTTATAGGCCACCTAACCAGTCAGCAGATGTAGACAACCTTATGGTAGATGAGATAAATAGGGGTGTACTAGTCAGACAATTATCTTAGGGATTTTAATCTTAAGTCAGTAAACTGGGAGAGGATGGTAGGAGATGCTAGTGAAAATAAGTTTATGGAAAGTTTTCAGGATAACTATTTAGTGCAGATGGTAGATAAACCTACTAGGGGGAGGAAGGTTTTAGACATAGTACTAACAAATATTGAGCATTGTTTAAAGGAAGTTGAGGTAGGAGAGACTTTAGCAAACAGTGACCATCATATAATTAGATTTATCATTAATTCCAGTAGGGATAATATAGTGAATAAGACTAGAGTCCCAAACTATCAGAAAGGCAATTATGGTAGGTTACGTCAGTTATTAGGAGAGGTAAACTGGGAAGATAGTTTTGGAAATAAAACTGCACAGGAGATGTGGGATATTTTTAAGGTTGTAGTAAAGGGTATAGTGATGCAGTGTATCCCTTACAAAGATATAAGGCAGAGAAACAGGAAGCCATTATGGTGGACTCATGAGATAGGTAGCCAGATCAGAGAGAAGAAGAGGGCATACAGAGAGTTGCAGAAAAGTGGGAAGATGTAGATTTGATTAGGTACAGACAGGTCAGAGATGATTTGAGTAAGGTTATAAAAAAAGTAAAAGGCAGGCAGAGATAAAACTAGCTAGAGCTGGGAGTAAAGATCCCAAAAATTATATAGTTATTACAAGGTCAGTGATAAAAGAAATAAGGATAGGATTGGACCACTCAGAAAAGATGGTGTAGTAGTGGATCAAAATGAAGACATAGTAGAATTATTGAATGAACAATTTTCTTCAGTATTTACTAGGAAAGAATAGGAAATCCTGTTACAAACAGTGCGACGAGTAGTTTAAGAGCTTTAGAAAATATTGATATAAAACCGGGAATTATTAGGAAATTTATTCTTGAACTAGACGATAGGAAAGCTAGTGGTCCTGATGAGCTACATGCCAGAGTACTTAGGGAGGGTGTAGACAGTATTTCTGAAGCACTTAAGTTAATCTTTGAAAGATCACTTAGGTTTGCTGAGATACCTCAGGACTGGAAGTTAGCTAATGTTACTCCAATATTTAAAAAGGTAGGAAGGATGATGCGAATAATTATAGACCGATCAGTTTAACTAGTATAGTATGTAAGATACTAGAGAAAATCATTAAGGGTAGTATTTGGGAGCATTTAAATGAGAATAGATTAATTAGAGATACCCAACATGGCTTTAGATCAGGGAGGTCCTGTCTTACAAATTTGCTCGATATCTTAGAATATATTACCAAGGAGTTAGATGATGGAAATAGCATAGATGTTATATATCTAGATTTTAGCAAGGCGTTTGATAAGGTACCGCATAGGAGGCTAGTGTACAAATTGAGACTACATGGGATAGGGGTAGGTTAGTTGATTGGATTAGTGAATGGCTTTCTGATAGGAAACAGAGAGTAGTATTAAATGGGGCAATGTCTGAGTGGAAGGAAGTGGTTAGTGGGGTACCCCAAGGATCAGTGCTAGGACCTCTTCTTTTCTTGGTGTACATTAACGATTTAGATATAGGAATTAGTAGCAAAGTATCAAAGTTTGCAGATGATACTAAGATAGCATGTGCAGTACAGGGTGAAAAGGACAATTACAGAATACAACGAGACCTGGACAGGCTGATAGCATGGGCAGACAGGTGGCAGATGGAGTTTAATTCTAAAAAGTGTCAGGTTATGCATTTAGGTAAAGACAACACAAACTTTAACTATGAGATGGAGGGATGTTGGCTAGAGGCAGTAGAGGAAGGAAAGGATTTAGGAGTAGTGATAGACAGGACTATGAAATTTTCAAAGCAATGTTTAGAAGCAAGAAATAGGGCAAATAGGATCCTGGGTTTTATAAATAGAAATGTTAGTTATAAAAGTAAGGAAGTGGTGCGTAGCTTATATAATTCCTATGTTAGGCCCCATTTAGAGTATTGCATACAGGCCTGGTCACCCCACTATAGGCAGGATATCAACATGTTAGAAGCAGTTCAGAGAAGAGCAACTAGGATGATACCAGCATTAAAGCGCCTGGAGTATAGAGATAGATTAAAGGAATTAAACATGTTTTCATTTGAGAGGAGATGTATAAGAGGGATATGATAGAGTTATTTAAAATGTTCTCAGATACAAACTACATAGATGTGAGATCTTTCTTTACCTTAGAGGAGGGAAATAGGACTAGAAATCATGGCAGGAAGATTAGAAAGCAAGGCTGCAGGTTAGATATAAGAAAATATTTCTTTAGTCATAGAGTGGTAGACTTCTGGAATGCATTGCCAGAGACGGTTGTAAATAGCACTAGTTTGACAATGTTTAAAAACAGATTAGATAAGCACTTAAATTTATTAGATTTATAATTATGTATAGCACTGCATGATAGTTTTTATAAGAAATTTACTATAGTTAAACAAGACATGATCCCCATGTATGGGGACCACAAATTGTAGAGGATTTCGCTGCAGGACTTAGCCCTGTTAATGGGCCAAATATTTAGAATTAGTATATAATGTATTGTGTACTTGTAAGTGTATCTTTAAGTACTGATGACGAGGTCGCTGTGCGACAGATACAGGATAACCTAGATGGGCCCTGGTGGCCCTTTGTTATCCTATTATTTATGTTATGTTTTATGTTAACAAAGTAAATATATGAATGCATAGACTGACCTCTCCCACCTGTCCAACACACTTTTTTTAATACATATAAACCGAGGCAAAAAAAGAAAAACACGGGCCTAGGAGACCTGCAATATTGTACTAACCTTAATAGCACTTCTCTGTGACTGTGCTGAAGGTGCTGCTCGCCTCACACACACTGCCGGGGAACACCAGCCAGGGGCAGCAGGGAAGGGTAAGATGACAGAGCCGCGCCTTCCTTCTCTGTGACCTGTCACTCTCCAGCCTTCTCGTGACTTCCTCAGCTGTGTGTCAATTATCAGGGCACTCACTCGCTCTCTTCCGTCTTTCTTTGTATCCTTCAATGTTGCAGTGCGATATTCCTACCAGGGACTCGACCAGCAATGTTTTCCTTCACAGGTCTGGTTTTAGCGCCAGACTGGCCGCTTGGTTCCTCGTGGTTCGGTGAATCGTGTTATTAAAAAATCTAAAATATGAAGGTTACAATGTACTATGAGTTTTCAATAGGCTAAGTATTAATTTAATTTATATCTATATTAACTTTTAAAAGTGAGAGGAAAATATTGTCATTACATTGCAATATCTGTAAAATAGCCTTAATTACAACAAAAACAACATAAAATATGTCTGAATTATGCACAAAACATAACTTGTCTATCACATTTATATAATAAAAAGTTTTTATTTGATTTCCACAGTTTTTCATTCATTCAAGAATGATGACATTTCATGAAGCTTAAAAAATAGGTAAAATGGATATTACTACCGTAGGTAGACAAAAACAGGTAAACTTTTGACATTATGAAGGAAATACACTAACAGAGTTTAGACTAAGGAGAGCATACTTGATATAAGCACATTACTTATAACTAGAAATGACAAAAACACTCTACAAAGTAGGAACAAAAGAATATTGAAGTTTGAGGCAGGGAGAGGCATTGACTAATGTTAGACAATATGATAACAACCTTTAAAATAAGGAAAGACGACAATAATAATATTTAAGTCAATGTAGTGAGAGGCAATGGTGAGATCTAGGAGAGGCAAAATGGCAAAATGGACATTACTGAATACTAGGTGACAAAAAGAAAGGTAGACAAAAAAATGTAACTTTTTTTCGGGTATAAAACAGAAGAATATTGAAGTTAGAGGTAGGGTGAGATAGGGAGAAGGGAAAGAGTGGGGAGGGAGAGGGGCTGTAGCGCGGGGCCGAGATAGCAGGGCGGCCTCGTTGTTTACATCTTGCAGCGGCCGAGTAAGTAAATCTCCCTCCTTCATCATTTTACCATAACTCCCTTCCCACATCCTCCTCCTTGACCCTGCTACCCTACTGCCTTCCACACCACCCCGGGGCGTCACCATAAGGGTAATTTAGGCTGGTATATAAGCCGTGGGGCGTGAAATAAGAGTTGTGTAGTGTCCCGTGTCACAGCCAGCTATCCCTACCCTTGCTCTTCGGGTATTTATTGATTTTTTTCCAGGTCAGCTAACCCCCCAGGAGCTTCAGGGTATGGATAATGGGTCAAAAGTTTATCCTCTTGTTTACTGGTGGCTGGTTTTCCCTGAAGTATCATTTGTCTTCCTATCGACTTCATTTGTAGGAGGTGAAGTGTTGACGTCAATGTTCGTCTTTGTTTTAGCGAGTGAAAATGTGGTGTCGGGGAATTCCTCGTGATGGATTAGCGATAGTGATGTGGCTAAAGGTTTGGTTTGCTCTCATGGCTGCCTACTGTGTTACTCTGGCCAGACAAGCAAGCAGTGGGAAGTACTTAGTGATTGTGAAAGACCCTGATAGATCTCTTGGAAGTGGTGTTAGTCAAGGGTTTAGCAGAATAGGGGACAAAGGTTAGGTGCTTTGTGTAGAACCAGGAGATTTCAAGTAAGATGTGTTACCACTAGGAAAATATTTCGAGGCCATGTGGATTTGAAGAGAGGCATTACATCATTGCTTTTTCACCATAAGGAGTGGAAGTCTTGGCTCATTGTGTGGGGGGGAATGATCAGTCACTCTTGGGATTTACAAGTGTTTATGAAGTATATTGTGGAGTGCAATTGATTGTTCATTGATGTATTTGTGCCTGCATTTTTTTATTATTATTATATTCTAGTTTCTACTTTCATTCAAGATGGAGTTTTCAGGTTTATTTTGGCTCTGTAAGGAGACTGATGACTGAGCTGGCCTTTCTTCTTCATATTTTTGTTGCCATTGGCCAATCCTCCTCTCTTACATAAAGAAAATAATGCCTATTCCCAATCACTGAATAAGTTTGTGATGGTACCTGGCTTCAAAACATTCTTAGAAATATGTTTGTTCTAAGTCAAGTTCCCTTCATGGCCATTTTACCATAGTAGGGAAAGAAATCATCCTTTATGTTCTCTAGCCCAGAAATATCTCTGTTCTAAATCAAGTTATCTTCATGGCCATTTCAGAATAGTAAGGAAAAAAAGCCCACCTTTCATTATTTATAGGTGGCTTTAAGCAAACTTATCTTCCAGGCAATCTTTTACAATGGGGGATGATGGCAAGGATGAGGAGCGTGTATATGGCGGCTGTGAGGGCCCGGATGCCATGTATGTCAAGCTGATCTCCTCGGACGGACATGAATTTATCGTGAAGAGAGACCATGCACTCACCTCGGGCACCATCAAGGCCATGCTTTCCGGTCCTGGACAGTTTGCCGAGAATGAGACAAATGAGGTCAACTTCAGAGAGATCCCGTAAGTTTTGGAGAGAAGAGAGAGAGAAAGTGTGTGTATTTTGTTCTACTTTAATCATTCCTTTTCCCTCATCCAGGTCTTGTTATATTCATGTCCTATCTTCTCATTATTCTTCATGAGGAGTGACTAATAATCTCAAAACCCATTTGTGAGTGGAAGTCTGAAGTGGCTCAAGCTGTGACTAATCTGGTACTTGCATGGAAACATCCTATCACATATCATATTTTTCCTATTTTTGCTTCAGCATAGGTCAGTGGGTACAAGCCTGGTGTTGTACCTCACTACAGAACTTAGTAATCAAACTATTAGTGTCACATTAATACACAGCTTCAAAAACTCTATACAAATGTATGGGTGGGGGATGATAGGTGGCCCTAGATTTGGTAGGGATCTAAATCCCTACCAGATCTAGGGATTAGTGGTAAAGACAGGTCAGGTCCTAATAGGGTTTGAGTAGGGTGGTGCTCACAGGTGGGGTTGGCCAATCACACTGTGCCAAGTTACTCTCATCCTCTGTCCCTCCCCCTTCTCTTGGTTCAGTTCACTTGTATTTTTCATTCTGCTTTGTACTGCTGAAGATGAAGGCAGTGGCCTTCGAAACGTCCAGAATAAATACTTCAAGTCTATAACTGTGGGTTTACTGACAAGTTTATATTCACGATAGTGTGATATTCCATCCCCAGGACAAGTTTTATAAAGATACTGCCATGTGTATGACTGACAGCTTCTCGTAGCTTCCATTGTTTCCGTATGATTAATCTGATGTTGTGCTAGTGCGTTCACTCATGCTTCTTGTACTTTGCTTTTCTTCAAGGTCACACGTGCTTCAGAAGGTGTGCATGTACTTCACCTACAAAGTGCGCTACACCAACAGCTCCACAGAAATCCCCGAGTTCCCCATTGCTCCGGAGATTGCCTTGGAGCTCCTCATGGCCGCTAACTTCCTGGACTGTTAAAGGACACCTGACATACAGTAGAGGACAGACAGAAGAGGTCACACCACCTGCCCTCCACTTTCCTCAAAGTTAAAAAGAAGGAAGAAACAACTCACAGATCATTTTGATTAGGGAGGGGAACATAACTTTATATACATCCAGGTTCATAGGTTTTCTTTCTCCCTTTCCCTTCTTTTCTCCTTGGTGTTTACCTCATGCACCATGATGAAATGTTAACTTCCCACCCTAGAGGAAGGAGGAGGAGGCTGTGGAGCGTTTTGATACCCTAGTACATGTTGCCACATTCGTCAATTCCTTATATTACGAAGCTGCTCTGTTCATGCAGTCAAGATTTTCTTGTTGATGGTTTGAAGATGTTTTGAGAAGTCTGTTTTTCTTTTATTTTACCTTCCTAGCGTAACAAATAATCTCCTCTTAGTTGAATAAGATAGCTTTAAATATTTATTTCCCCGCAAGGCTCTGGAGCACGGCAGCTGATCAGTGATAGTTTGTCTGTCACACTATGAAGAAAGGTTAAAAGATCCATTTTTGTAAGATGAAGCATAAGCAAGCTACTATTAGACAGCAATTATTAATGTAAGAGCAAAATGGTGCTGCAGTTTACATTAATTTACTGCAATTCTTTGTATGGTATAGTAGGTTAGTCCCAGAGCCTCTGTAGTACTGCTAACTATAGCATGTGCACAGGTTTTCACATGGAAGTGAACAAGACCAAGTGTTTTACTCAACTTGAAAGACGTCAAACCAAAAATAAGATGCATTGCATGACAAACCGCTAGGCAAGGAAGAGAGGTTTGTTAGGAATGTTGTCATCCTTTGTGAGGAATGATTTCATTGTTACAAATGTGAAATTGCTGTAATGATATCTTACACTGTACATAAAATATATAACTAGATCCATTAATTATGTCAAATATGTTGTCAGACTTTCCAGGTTCAGATGTTTTTTGTTTTCCCTTCTTTTTTACAATTCACGGAAGGCGGCGGGGGTCTCCTCGTGATGCCTTCGCAACATTGGCCTCGCCCGGAGTGAAGGTTTCCAGGGCAGGCCTCACCGTGTCTTAGTGCTCACAACACTCACACCAGAACTACTAATAAAGTGCTTTCTATCGGGCTTTGTATGTTTTGTTCCGTACAATTTGTGCAAAAGCCTCATGTGTCATTGTTCTGAATAAATTATTGGTAATCATCCAGTTGTTTATACTGTTAGTGGACAAAAAGATTGCTATGAAGAAATATGTATAGTTGATATAGCCAAATGGTTCCTACATTATTATTATACATTCTTTTATGAAAATCCATTTGCTGTATCTTCTGCCCTCTAGAAGGCAATGAAAGACAATAATTACTTTCCCTAAAAAATGGAGAAGCAACAATACACTAAACCTGTACAATCAAACGATCCCAGTTTTATATATATATATATATATATATATATATATATATATATATATATATATATATATATATATATATATATATATATATATATATATATATATATATATATATATATATATATATATATATATATATATATCAAACTGGAGAACAACGCCTTGGAATTATGAAAGATGAAATTTCTATTTTGAGCTTAAAGAAAATGAAGTGTGATTTATAAACAGTGGTGATGGAGCGATCCCCTCTTTTCTCCCTCCCTCCCTCCCGTCACCTCCAGTGTGAACGCGATCGATAATGCGGCAAGCTACTGGCCGCCGCGTGCTGCTGCTGCTGCTGCTGGTAACTGAGTATTGGTGTGGCTTTACGCTGCAGTAAAAAAGCAAAACGCTATTGCTAGAATACGAAAAATACAGTGTTATTTCTATGTAACCAGGAGAAAGAGACAAATTTGATAAGCAGTGAGTTTTTATTTCATCAAAAGCTACTATTATTATTTTTTTTTGCGAATGTTTTGTTATTTATGAATTCTGTGTTATTAAATCATTCATTATTGTAATTGTTGTTTCCATGACTTTATATGAATAAGGACCAAAACTTATTCTATATTCATTATGCCCTTATTTGTAGTTTTGTGGCCAATAAAATAATAAATGTGATTTAGTCTAGAGAGCCAACCAATCACGCCCTCTGCAACACACACCCGTCCAACACACACACCGAGGCAATGCAGTCTATAACACCGTATTTTCCAGCACCAAGGGAATTCAATACTCTATAACCTTGCTCTCTGAAGTATTTAACCAGTGCCTTACATATAACCCGGCAAAATACTGTACAGTGTTATAGCTTTACGAACACTGACAACTAACCACGTTCCATTTTCTTTCTTTTTCTCTCTCACTCTCTCTTTTAAGGTAAAATTACGTTAGGTCGGGTTAATGTTCGTGGTTTTGATAATATACGTACGTTCTAGTGGTTTACGAATGATTAAATGGAGGTAGATGTTCTCTCTCTCTCTCTCTCTCTCTCTCTCTCTCTCTCTCTCTCTCTCTCTCTCTCTCTCTCTCTCTCTCTCTCTCTCTCTCTCGTCACTTTTACTGCTTTCTGTTATTGGATGTCGCGAGGGCAGCGCACAAACACACACACAAAACACGAAATGGAAACAACACGACACCACTTACATTCCAGAGAGAGAGAGAGAGAGAGAGAGAGAGAGAGAGAGAGAGCACCGTCACCAGGATTCACACAAATATACTTATTTTACTCTATTCAGTTCTATTCCATTCTACATGTATTCTATTTTACTCTATTCTAATCTATTCAAGGAGGATGAACTTGTATAGAGAGTTGAGGCACAAACTGGAGCCCCTCGCTGACCCGGGGCTGTGGGTGAAGGCGGCGCCCAGACTGCAGCCCCTCGTCACCATGGGCGTGCTGGGCCTCTACGGCGCTGCCCTGCACCTGCTGCACGACAACCAGGACCGCCAGCACCTCAACGAGGCTATCGTGGTCACCCACCTCTCCGGCAATATTACTCAGGACAGGGGAGTAACCGGGAACCAGGTACTGACTCTCGTGGAGAAGTTTTTAGATAGTACGTACAGGGACAACGCAGCCCTGTCTTGGAAAAGTGTCCTGGAAACCCCAGGACTGCGTCAGATTATCGTGAAGGAGAGTCCGTGCTTCATCACCACCGCCCCGAAGGAAAGCTGTGAGCGAGCCACGCTGAAGAACGATGATATCAACACCACCTGCTTTCGCTGCTGGTCCACCACCTCCATGCACTCCCACATCTGTGCCGTGCCGGACCCGGAAGATGACGGCGGCGAGGGGACGTGCACGCAAGGGTGCGAGCACGGCTTCGGCTATTGCGGGGAGTTGGGCGGCACGGTGTGGGTGGAGGGGCGTCTCATCGGCGAGGGCGGTCACGGCCTGTACATGAGTCTGGATGCCAGTAAGACTTATAAGAAAGTCCTCCGGAGGCTCCGTGATCTGCAGTGGCTGACCCCAAATTCCCGCTACGTGTCGGTGTTCCTCACCACGCTCTCCAGCACCGACACTCTGGCGCGGGTCAGGCTGCACTTCCTCAAGTACTTCACGGGCCAGTGGAGGCTGACCTATGACATCACGCTGGGAAGATTCCCTAATTACTTTCCAAATTTCTTCAAGGACAAACCGGTGTTCAAAGAGCGGCCCACGTGCAACAAAGTTCTTCACTACTTTGTACGTGGTCCGCGAGACAGAGACTTCCGTGACGACATGCAAGACATCCTCCTGGCACTGCCCGCCGCGCTGCTGCTGCTGGCGGCCTTCGAGTCGCCTTACTTCTGGCGGCTCTTCATCACAACCCGCGACCTGAAGTGGGAGGACCACGCTGTGCTGGTGCTGAACCTGGTGGGCCTAGCGCTGCACGCCGGTCTGGTCGCCGGCCTGTTCGTGTCCAGGGTGGCGGCCATCAACACCATCTGCAACATATACAAGAACTACGGCGAGCTAGTGTGGATGGAGTTCCTATCCACGCAGCTGCTGCTGTGCCTCGTGGTGCTGTGGTTCGTAAAGCTGTTTTGCCTTCAGTCAGTGCTCTTTGAACCCCTGACACAGTGCACCAGGCTGGCGCGTGGTGGCGCGGCGGCGTTACTGGTGGTGCCCTTCTTCTTGCTCCCTTTAATTGTCCTGGGCGGCGGCGTGGTGGCGCTTACCTTCGCTGATGGCGCCACCTACAACCTGCGGCAGGCTGTGGTCACCGCGTCGTGGGCAGCCCTGGGCCAGGCACGGCTGCAAGAGCAGTGGCCTGTGCTAATGATCGTGCGCTGCGTGGCCCTGCTGGTGCTGCTCCCTCTGGCGGTGGCCATGGCTGGCGTCACCATGTCCTATAGTCTGGTGGCCGCGGAGAGGACCAAGGAGGAGGAAAAGGACACGGGACGAAGCTGCACCGTGCTCGTACCTATTATCCATACTCCTCTTCCACCTCCTCCTCAACATCCTCACAAAATGGTGGTTATTTAATACTTCTCGATTTTTCACAAGTTATCCATAAAAACGTCATCATGATATAGTTCTCTTCCGTGAGCGCCCGTTTTCTGTGATGCGCTTGGTTGCTATTCCTTCACAATGTCACAATGTAAACGAAAAAAAAAAAAGCATCACAACACCTGACTCTGCATGGAGAGCGTTTGGTTTGTCATTCTTGCACATTTCACCATCTGGGTTCTATTACCGACTCTTAGTAAACAGGATGTAGTGGGAGCCATTAGTCTTAGTTTAAAAGGATGTTTCCATGTACAGCGATGGTCGAACAAGTGTTTTGCATTATCAATGGCAAAAATATATAGTCTGGACAAGAGTGATTTAAATAGCGAGCTCTTTGTTTGACTGTTAATGCACTGCGAGAAACAAGATAAATAAAACAGAGAGAGAGAGAGAGAGAGAGAGAGAGAGAGAGAGAGAGAGAGAGGCAAAAACACATCTTTCATCGGCAAACACATAGCGTCGCGTCCCGTGCATCACTCCCTTGCCGACTGATAAGGAACGCTCTCAATCTTCACGCGCGAAACAGTAAATTTTGCAGAGAAACAAAAGCAAAACGAAAGGAAAAAAAGAAAAAAGAAAAATATAAAGTCAGTAGATAATAATTACAATGAATGAATTAGTAAACGAATATATGAATACTTTAATGAATTCATTTGTAAATAGGGAAGCAACCAGAAAAAATAGCATAGAAAGACACAAAAAAAAAGAAGCAAATAGATAAAATTCAGTTATCTTTTGAGGTACGCTTACTACTACTACTACTACTACTACTACTACTACTACTACTACTACTACTACTACTACTACTACTACTACTACTACTACTACTACTACTACTACTACTACCACCAGAGAAAATACACGTAGATGAAATAAGATTAGAGTGATAAAGGTGAATTATATTGTGCTCTCTCTCTCTCTCTCTCTCTCTCTCTCTCTCTCTCTCTCTCTCTCTCTCTCTCTCTCTCTCTCTCTCTCTCTCTCTCTCTCTCTCTCTCTCTCTCTCTCTCTCTCTCTCTCTCTCTCCATAATAATACAACATCACTGTGGATTTAAAGGGGAAATTCTAGTCCTCCTCCACCTCCTCCTACTACTCCTCTTCCTCCTCCTCCTCCTCCTCCTCCTCCTCCTCCTCCTCCTCCTCCTTTTTACTTCTATTCCTTATTCCTTCTCTCCTCTTCTTTTTGATGTCCCCCTTCCCTTTCTTCCTTTCATCTTTTTTTTTTCCCTCCATTACTCCTTATCTGTTTTTTTCATTTCCTCTCACTTTTTATGCTCTCTCTCTCTCTCTCTCTCTCTCTCTCTCTCTCTCTCTCTCTCTCTCTCTCTCTCTCTCTCTCTCTCTCTCATCCGTCTTATCCTCTTTCTTCTTCTCTGTTTTTCCTCCTCCTTCTTCTTTATTCTTTCCTTCCTTCCACCTTCTGTCTCATTTTTTTTCTCTCCATTTTCTCTCTTGTGTTCTGCTTCTTTTTTATTCTCTATCTTTTAATCCTCCTCTTCTTCTCTTAAAGGCGTGTGTGTGTGTGTGTGTGTGTGTGTGTGTGTGTGTGTGTGTGTGTGTGTGTGTGTGTGTGTGTGTGTGTGTGTGTGTGTGTGTGTACCAACAAGTCATTTTTCATTATTGTTTGGGCAGAAAAAAATCCATCTTAAAAAAAAAAACGTACATTGGGGAACTTTAATTAATACTGACCCTTCCTCTCCTCCTCCTCCTCCTCCTCCTCCTCCTCCTCCTCCTCCTCCTCCTCCTCCTCCTCTCCTCTTCCTCTTCCTCCTCTTTCCCCTTCCTCTTGCTGATCTTCTTCCTTAATGATGTTTCGGAAGAGGTGCATTCACTGTCCACAAAGCCTCCTCCTCCTCCTCCTCCTCCTCCTCCTCCTCCTCCCCTCTCCCTCCTCCTCCTCAAAAGGGGAAGAAAGCTCACTGAAGGAGATAAGACCAACCTGTTTTGTGTGAGGAAAGTTTTGATGGGGAATTTTAGCTTCGAGTCGAGACACTGGCGAAGGAGGAGGAGGAGGAGGAGGAGGAGGAGGAGGAGGAGGAGGAGGAGGAGGAGGAGGAGGTGGTGGTGGTGGTGGTGGTGGTGGTGGTTAGAAATGTACAAATGAAAAAGAGTGCTTAAAAACAATCAGAAGAGAGAGAGAGAGAGAGAGAGAGAGAGAGAGAGAGAGAGAGAGAGAGAGAGAGAGAGAGAGAGACGATATTATAACGAACCAAATTCTCTCTCCCCTTTAACACTTTAAGGAAGGGATGAACGAAAGGGGGCCATGAGGAGGAAGAAAACGAGGAGGAGGAGGAGGAGGAGGAGAAGGAGGAGGAGGAGGAGGAGGAGGAGGAGGAGGAGGAGGAGGAGGAGGAGGAGGAGATAATGGTGTCGATGATCTCTTAAAAGTCTAAGAAATGTGAGAAAATTATAATCAGAAATTGTCTGTGAATAAGCTGTACTTTGGAGGAGGAGGAGGAGGAGGAGGAGGAGGAGGAGGAGGAGGAGGAGGAGGCTAGAAGAGGATGGAGCAAGAGGAAATATTAGATAAGGAGAACAAAAAAGAAATAAAGGTAGAAGAAAACGAGGAGAATTTTTCATAATGTCTTTCTTCTATTTGTTTGCCCTTTATTCAATTTTCTTCTTTTTTCTTCCTTGTTTTATTTAATGACCCTCTGCTACTTTCCATCTTATTTCTTATTCCTCCTTTTTATATTCCTTCCCTTTCCTTCTCTTTTCCATCCTTTTTCCATCATCACTCTCTCTTCCTCTTCCTCGTCCTCTTACTTCTCTTCTTATTCCTTCCCTGCTCTTCCCTCTTCCATCCTTTTCCTATCACTACTACTTTCTCCTTCTCCTCCTCCTCTTCCTCCTCCTTCCTCTCATCCATCTTACTATCTATTCTTCCTTTTCTTATTCCCTTCTTCACCTTTCTCTCTTACCTCCAACTCCTATACTGCTCCTCCTCCTCCTCCTCTTCCTCCTCCTTTCCCAATCTTCCCGTCACTTTCTCAAGGCCACGAGTTTATGAAATATGACAAGGGAAGAGAATAGAGAGACGAAAAAATGAGGGAAGGAAGGAATGTATGTTATTACCATGAGGATCGATGGGAACAAATGAAGGAGAGTGATTCGTGACGGTAGCCAAGTCGATACGAGCTGTAATGAACTGAATGGTTTAATTATTACTGGGGTCTTGTTGGTAGATGGAGTGGAAGTCGACTCGGTGATGGGTGGCTGAGTGAGTTGCTAGAGGTACTTGAGATTGATTTGCTGGTAGGTGGTAGGTATTCACAACTTCCTATGTATGACTTGACTTCATTCAAGAGGGAGGTGTCTAGACGTTTGTTCCTATCCTTCTGGGTAGTTCTATCGGCTCTATAAGGAGACTGGCAACTGAGTGTGTGTTTTTTTTTTTTTCTTTATAATTTGTTTCCTTGGCCAGTCCGCCTTTCTTACATAAAAGAGATGAATGATGGATAGATATAGTGTGAAGGATAGATAGATAGATAGATAGATAGATAGATAGATAGATGGATGGATAAAAATAGATAAAAAAGTAAATAAAACCAAAGGAAATAATAGAAAAATATAAGGATAGAATTGGAAAAAAAGACAGAGAGAGACAGAAACCCCAAACAAAAGAAAGATAAAAGGGACAGACAGACAAACAAACAATAAAAAAGAAAATGAATAACAGACAAACACACACACACACACACACACACACACACACACACACACACACACACACACACACACACACACAAACACATTGACTCACAGAAACACCAGCAGCGTGCTCCATCCATCACCTCTCCTCACTGCGCCCTCCACCTGTCTCCCTCACCTGCCGCCTAATGACCCTGGTAATGAGAGCAGCTCCCACGGTAATTAGACACGCCCATCACTCAAAATTAACGGATGGAGGAGGAGGAGGAGGAGGAGGAGGAGGAGGAGGAGGAGAGATGGAAAGGAGTTATTTATAGTGCTTGTCGTTTGTTTTTTACGTGTGTGTGTGTGTGTGTGTGTGTGTGTGTGTGTGTGTGTGTGTGTGTGTGTGTGTGTGTGTGTGTGTGTGTGTGTGTGTGTGTGTGTGTGTGTTTGTTTGATCAATCTTACAATCAGAGGAATAGGTCTGAGACCAGGCACACACACAACAACAACAATAACAGCAACAACAACAACAACAGTAACAACGAAAATAACCACAGTTCAATTAAACTCTCCCCCCAAAAAATGAATAAACTTAATCAGAATATCACTTTCTAAACCAACAGTGTCTCTCTCTCTCTCTCTCTCTCTCTCTCTCTCTCTCTCTCTCTCTCTCTCTCCGGTAAATAATAAGCGAGGTAATCACCCATTATTATTCCAGGCGTTCAATTAATTCAAAAGTTAATCATGTCACTTATAATAGAGTTGATGCTGCCTCCATTCAGCCTCCAGGGGGCACCACCGCCAATGGCCATTACAGTTATCATTACGGCCTTTGTTATTGGTGGTGGTGGTGGTGGCGGCGGTAGTGGTGGTGGTGGTGGTGGTTGGGCATTGTTGTTGTTATTGTTGTTGTTTTTGTTGTTGTTGTACTGTTACTTCTATTCCTACTCCTATTACCACTGTCATCACGACCATTACTACTACTACTATTTCTACTACTACAACAACAACAACAAAAACAACACCAACAACTATACTACTACTACTACTACTACTACTACTACTACTACTACTACTACTACTACTACTACCACCACCACCACCACCAGCATCTGACAGGTCGACCAAACACGAGGGAGCACACAGTAGAGGGTAGAGGGAAAGTTTTATAGAGTTTGGAAAAGGATAGGGAAAGAAAAAAGGCTGTGAATTGTGAAGAAGGGGAAGGTTGAACAAGGGTGAAAAAAAGTTTGTACATTTTAGAAAGAGAAAAAAAAATATTGTGGATTTTGGAGAAGGAAGAAAAAAATGAGTTAGTAATGAAAATAAAAAGTTGGGAATTCTAAAGAGGAAAAAAGTGACCGGTCAGCAAGTAAAAAAAAAAAGTTTGTAGAATTAGAGAAGGGAAAAGTGTGTAGATTTTAAGAAATAAATATAAAAAGCAGATTGTTGTGAGAAGACATGTTGGTAAATTCTCTAAAATAAATAAATGCATAAAGAAAGAAAGAAAGAAAGTAAATTTATCTTTTAATGATCTTTTATTCACTTATCTGCTTTCACTTATGTATTTACCTTATCATCTTTTACTCATACTTATCTCTTTATCTCTTTATCAATACTATTATTCTACCACCTTCACTCATATTTACTAATCTATTTTTTATGTATGAGGGGAAAGCTGGCCAAAGCAAACATAAAACATAAAAAAAAGGTCATTTATCTTTTGATTCACTTCACCACCTTCATTCTTTACACACAACCACCACCACCACCAGCCAGTGCGCCGTTCACCGTCCCCTTTTCACACAGCCTGGGAAATCTTAGCGAGCGTTGAGCCTTCGTAATCCTCTTACATCCGACGCATCTCTTTCTCATCGTCGCATTCATCCATTTACCCTGATTAGCATTTCTTTCAATAGGTGTTTCCCCCGCCTCTCGCTCTTTTCTCCAAGCGATGCAACGTGGGGGACATTACATGATACACGTCTATTCCTTTTTCCGTCCCACTGCGAATCTTTTTACGCGTCATTTGCATCGCCTTTTCCAACACTCCTGAGACTCTGCCAGCCCACCACCAGCGTTAAGTCCATTTCGGGAACTGAGAGAAAGGATGCGGGAGAGAGACAGGGCAGGGAAGATGGAGGGAGAGTAAGGAGGAGAGGGGTAGGAAAAGGATTAACAGGGAGAGGAAATATGAGAAAAAGAGAGGAGAGTGTGGGAGAGGGGAAAACTCAGAGGGCGAAGTGAGGGAAAGACTGGGTGTTGGTAAGGAGAGATAGATAGGAAATAAAAGCAGTAAAGGGAAAAGGAATTGATGGAAACATGGGAAGACTGGTAGAAAGAGGAAGGAAAAGGGAGAGAAAGATAGATGAGGTGGGGAAACATCAAATGGAAAGGGAAAAATGCAGGAAAAGAGGAGAAGGAAACGGAAAAGAAGAAGAAGGGAAAGAAGAGCGTGAAAGACAGAAAAGAGGAAAAGAAAAGCAAGACAGACGGAGAGGAAAACAAACAATCCATAAGGGAGGAAAAGAAAAAGGTAGGAAAGGAGAAGGAAAGGAGAAAATAGTACAATTTTTCTATCCTTCCTGTTCCTCTTCCTCCTCCCTCCTTCTCCTCCTCCTCCTTCTTCTGCTATATACTACTACTACTACTACTACTACTACTACTACTACTACTACTACTATTACTACTACTGCCACCATTACCACTAATATTATTGCTACTACTACTACTATTACGACCACCACCACCACCACCACCACCACAACAACAACAACAACAACAACAAAAGGTAACGGCCCAGTAAAACATAGCGGAGGCCAACGTGCCATTAAGGGCGAGAATGTTGGTCGTGGTATCATTAATTCACCCTAATTGCCTCCCACCTAATGGCCTTGTTCGTCTTGCTCCGCGCACGCACACATGAACGCACGCAAGCACGCACGTACGCATACACGATTGGTCGATAAATGGAGTGCGTTAACGAGCAAACAAAAGTGGTAATGGTGGTGGTGGTGGTGGTGGTAGTAGTAGAAATAGTAGTATCAGTAGTAGTAGTAGTAGTAGTAGAAGAAGAAGAAGAAGAAGAAGAAGAAGAAGAAGAAGAAGAAGAAGAAGAAGAAGAAGAAGAGAGAGAGAGAGAGAGAGAGAGAGAGAGAGAGAGAGAGAGAGAGAGAGAGAGAGAGAGAGAGAGAGAGAGAGAGAGAATGTTAGCATAGTAATCCACCTTCTTGCTCTCTTATCTTCATTTTGCTCCTCCTCCTCTTCCTCCTCCTCCTCCTCCTCTTCGTCCTACTCCTCCTTCTCGTGACTAATTAGAAAGGAGGTGCAGTTCAAATTAGGAGGACGAGGAGGAGGAGGAGGAAGAGGAGGAAAGACGAAGACAATGAGGAAAAAAGATAAAAAAAATAAATTAATGCGAAACGAAAGAGAGACAAATGGAAAACAACAAGAAGTAAAAATGCAAATCAATTAGTAGTAGTAGTAGTAGTAGTAGTAGTAGTAGTAGTAGTAGTAATAGTAGTAGTTGTGGTAATAATAGTAGCAGTAGTAGAAATAGTAATAGAAGTAATGATAGAAAGAGAAAGAAAACAAATAAGGGATGAAAAAAAAATAAAACAGATCTAGAAGAGAAGTAGAGGAAGAGGAGAAGGAAGCGAGGAGTGACTGCATTACGGACAGGCTGGAGAGCAAACACCGTGAACGCCGTGGCGGGAGAAACTCAACCCTTACACAAGAGGTTCAAGGAAGTAACACGAGCGGCAGGAGGTGAGCACGCAACACCTCATCTGGGCAACATAACAACACAACACCTGCACCTGAATAATTAGCAAGTATTTAATGAGTTCAAGAGCAAATACCGAGAAAGAGAGAGAGAGAGAGGGGGTTCTTTCTTCCTACCTGTCTGTCTACCCACCTGTGAAAGCTATTTATATTTTTACCTGGGGAATTAAGTGGAAATCCTCCCCATGAATCATTGCTCACTGGCGAATAATCTACAAGCTATGGTGGAATAATTAGGTGACAAAAGTAAGCTTGTGTTACCTGCGGTGGATTTCTGCTCATAATTACCTACAAAATTTAATATATTAGTGTTTTACGTAGTATTAGATGGAGAGGATTCTTGTATCAGTGGTATTCTCTATTTGACTTCTTGTAGATTATAAGGAATGGCCGGGTTAGGATTATTTAGTTTTGCTATTGTTGGGTGTGTTTTCATGTTTTAGTTGTGTTTGGTGAGGAAGATGTTTGTGTCATTGCGTCGTTATAAAATGACACACTCTTGAATTGTTCCTTTTGTATGTCGGTGATTTATTCAAACTTGGGACACGTCAAGGGGAGATTGAATAAAAAATGTTGAGTTGTTAGGGAATAATAAACCAGAATACATAAAAATAGCAAATAAAAAAAAAGAAAAGATATAGTGAAAAAAACTAAATAAAGACAAAAATAAATGAGGAAAAAAAACACTATTATACAGAAAAATAAAAATAGAACACACACACACACACACACACAAACACACACACACAACACACTGACACGAAAAGTAGCAAAATAGAAAACAAAAACGAAAAAAGCACACCAGCATATAGAAAAATAGCAAAGAAAAAACACACTCATAAATAAACAAACACAAATGGTGGCAGTGAGTGGGATAGCCTCACCTCACCCAACCATACCCTGAACCCACACCACACACCTCGCACCTCATCTATAGCACCAAACAACCAAGATTAAGCCGCCATGAAGTATCTGTTATCCTAGGCCGTGATAAGCCATAGCATTTATCAAGGGGCAGTATCGGTGTTATCAAGTAGTTTCAGAGCGGGAGAGGTGTGAGTGAAGGAGACAGGGTTAGAGGTGCGAGGTTACCAAGCGTGGCCGTGATAGCAAGCCCACCAGAATACAATGATATCAGTGTGGGTAATATCTTGCAACGGGGACGCGAACTTCACTGGAATGGCTAGGCGGAGAAGGGCGAGGAGGAGGAGGAGGAAGAGCACCGGGGGAAGGTTTAAATGAGGGAGGCAGCGGTAAGGTCTGTGAAGGGGACATGGCTATGAGGATTGATGTGAGGGTGTAACTGTGTGTGTATGGGTAGATAGGTCTGAGAGAAATGGTTAAGAGGACGAGGAGGAGGAGGAGGAGGAGGAGGAGGAGGAAAGGTTAAGAAGAAGAGAAGATAAGATTTAGAACAATGATGAACGATTTGAGAAGTTTGAAAAAAATCGCACAGGGGAGACATAAAGGAAGGAAGGAGAGAAGAAAGATTTAGTGAATAAGACTGAGAGGAAAGATAAGAGATGATAAGGTAAGAAGGAATGATATATGAAGCAAAAAAGATAAAATGAAAAAACAAAATAAAAGAAAGAAGGAAAAGATGTGAATAGATGAAAATAAGAAAAGAAATGAAAAAGATAAAGAAGAAATGCAGTAGGAAAAATAAGAAATAGAGTAACAAGAGAGAGAGAGAGAGAGAGAGAGAGAGAGAGAGAGAGAGAGAGAGAGAGAGAGAGAGAGAGAGAGAGAGAGAGAGAGCAAAAACAACTACAACAACCATACACTATCAACTACTACTACTACTACTACTACTACTACTACTACTACTACTACTACTACTACTACTACTACTACTACTACTACTACTACTACTACCACTACTGCCTCCCTCTCCTCTTGTTTATCACCTTAATTACACGATTTAAGCAGGCAGGTAAATCTTTCCGTAAGTGCGTAAGTGACACAAGCGTTACTCAGGGAAAAATTATGCCTTCTTTACTCTCTCCTTCCAGCAACGCGAGGGAAAAAAAGGAGAAAGGGAAAAAAAGGGAAAAAAGTGTAAGAAAAGTATGAAAGTGGAGGAAGTTTGTGAGAGGTGAAGGAAGGTGAGGAAACAAGGGAAGAGAGAGAGAGAGAGAGAGAGAGAGAGAGAGAGAGAGAGAGAGAGAGAGAGAGAGAGAGAGAGAGAGAGAGAGAGAGAGAGAGAGAGAGAGAGAGAGATGTAATGAAATGGAAAATGTGATGATTATTTTAGACTTCACGTACTAAAACACTTAATTGCACACACACACACACACACACACACACACACACACACACACACACACACACACACACACACACACACACACAGCACAAACGAGGACACACAATCAGCGCAAAATCTTATTCATTTGCGCACACAATCCAAATGGAGGTGAGAGTTTATGAAATACCCCCCAGCCTCCTTCCTCACCCCTTTCCCCTTCTCCCTTCTCTCTGCTCCCCCCGCCTACTCCCCACATACCCCTACACCCCAACCCCTGTCCTGCAATAATGTCGCTCTTGTTATATACTCACTTTTAATTACCGACCCAATTCACTTAGTAAACACACACACACACACACACACACACACACACACACACGGCCCGGTAGCTCAGTGGTTAGAGCGCTGGCTTCACAAGCCAGATGACCGGGGTTCGATTCCCCGGCCGGGTGGAGATATTTGGGTGTGTCTCCTTTGACGTGTAGCCCCTGTTCACCTAGCAGTGAGTAGGTACGGGATGTAAATCGAGGAGTTGTGACCTTGTTGTCCCGGTGTGTGGTGTGTGCCTGGTCTCAGA
>NC_059281.1:12914901-12927401 GCF_017591435.1 Portunus trituberculatus
TGTCCAGTTAACACTATTTCCTCTCTCCAGGCAAGCCAATAAGAGGAGGAGGAGGAGGAGGAGGAGGAGGAGGAGGAGGAGGAGGAGGAGGAGGAGGAATGAAGCTATCAATATCTTGCTCCAAAATCTATTAATGGAAAGTTTTTATTTAATTTTTTTTTCAAAGATTTACTCTTATTCAATTTATCGATTTCTTCTTTCTTCCTCATCTCATTTCCATCCTCCTCCTCTTTTTTCTTCTTCTCTTCTTCTTCTTCTTCTTCTTCTTCTTCCTTCCTCCTCCTCCTCCTTCTTATCCGTCTCCTCCTCTTCATCTCCCTACTTTTATTCTCTTCCAATATTCTCTTTCATCATTTCCTTATCTCTGTCTCTCACTTCCCTATTTTTCTCTTCTTACCTCCCATTCATCCTCAAATTCATGTTTTTTTTTTCTCATTATAACCTCTCTCTCTCTTTTTTTTTTTTTTTTTATTTAAACATAATTTATACAGAAGAACATGTACCCAAAGGCGCACTGTCGTGTGCTACCTATTCTTATATTTCTCTACAATATTTACAAGACTCTCTCTGGTCTCATCTCTCTCTCTCTCTCTCTCTCTCTCTCTCTCTCTCTCTCTCTCTCTCTCTCTCTCTCTTTATTCACTTGTCACGAGAATCACGATACGTAAAATGAGAGAGAGAGAGAGAGAGAGAGAGAGAGAGAGAGAGAGAGAGAGAGAGAGAGAGAGAGAGAGAGAGAGAGAGAGAGAGAGAGAGAGAGAGAGAGAGAGAGAGAGAGAGAGAGAGAGAGAGAGAGAGAGAGAGAGAGAGAGAGAGAGAGAGAGAGCTCCATATTGCAAACCGATATATTGCTTTATCGGCCCTCCCCCCCTCCTTACCCTCCCTATGCCTTCCTGCCCCCTCTCCCCCTCTAACCTCCTACCCCCCCTCAGATCAATACGGGGAGTTTTGTTTGCGGGCAGAGCGATGACTGGAGATGAGCTGTCACTGGAGACTAGGAGGAGGAGGAGGAGGAGGAGGAGGAGGAGGAGGAGGAAAGAAGGAAGGAAAAGGAAATGAAAGTTAGGAAATAAATTGTGTGCTAGATTTAGAAGAAGAAAAATAGAAAAATGAATAATATGAAATGAGAGAATGACGAGAAGAAAACCGAGAAAGACATCCATCCCTTCCTCCTCCTCCTTTTTATCCTCCTCCTCCTCCTTCTCCTCCTCCTCCTACTCCTCCTCCTCCTCCTCCTCCTCCTCTCTCTCGAATAGATGTCTCGTTCCAGGAAGCAAAGACGAGACAGACGAAAGAATGCAAGAGAAATAAATGTTTGTTTTTGTGGCACAGCGAGAGAGAGAGAGAGAGAGAGAGAGAGAGAGAGAGAGAGAGAGAGAGAGAGAGAGAGAGAGAGAGAGAGAGAGAGAGAGAGAGGGCAAGGTTAGTGGAGAAGGCAGGATATACAACAGGAATTCGTACTGATCCCTCTCTCTCTCTCTCTCTCTCTCTCTCTCTCTCTCTCTCTCTCTCTCTCTCTCTCTCTCTCTCTCTCTCTCTTCTCTCTCTCTCTCTCTCTCCTGTCCAGTCATCATCCTCTTCCTCCTCCTCCTCCTCCTCCTCCTCCTCCTCCTCCTCCTCCTCCTCCTCCTCTGCCTCTTTCTCACCCTTCCTCCTCTTCTTCTATTTTGAATCACCCATTTTCCATTCTGTCAACTACCGAGACCACCGCCTTTCTCTCCTCTTCTCTTGTTTTCTCTTCTCCTCCCTTATCTCTCCTCCTCCTCCTTTTCTTTCCCTTTAATCCTCCTTTACCGTAATACATTTAGCACAATCTGGAGGAAACTGGAAGCGCTATTAAGGTTCAAGAGTCATTTCCCAGCGACAATTAGACTGGTTTGGACTCAACTACACTGCCTGGAATGCTCTAAAGATACTGAACTTGACAACTCGGCGCTGGATATACACTGAATTGTACTGTAATGGTCTAGCAAAGAATGAAATGTTATGGAAATACATTGGCCAGAACTTAGAGAAGCTGCAATGGTCTGAAACACACACACTGAATTGAACTGAAATGGTCTGATACTGCACACTGAATTGAACTAAAACACACTGAATTGAACTGAAATGGTCTGGAAACACACTGAATTGGACTGAAATGGTCTGGAAACTGAAATGGTCAAACTGAATTGAACTGAAATGGTCTGGAAACACACTGAATTGAACTGAAATGGTCTGGAAACACACTGAACTGGACTGAAATGGTCTGGAAACACACTGAATTGAACTGAAATGGTCTGGAAACACACTGAATTGAACTGAAATGATCTGGAAACACACTGAATTGAACTGAAATGGTCTGGAAACACACTGAAATGGACTGAAATGGCCTGGAAACACACTGAATTGAACTGAAATGGTCTGGAAACACACTGAATTGAACTGAAATGGTCTGGAAACACACTGAATTGAACTGAAATGGTCTGGAAACACACTGAATTGGACAGAAATTGCCTGGAAATACTGAATGGACTGAAATGGCCTGGAAATATACTGAGTTGGACTGAAATGGTCTGGAAATGCGCTGGGGTGAACTGAAATGCCCTATAAGTACACTGAACAAGGCTAGAATGCTATGGCAATACACTAAATTGTATTGGAATGGCTTTCAAATAAACTGAGCAGGACTGGAATGCTATGGAAATACTCTGAATTGGACTGGAATGGCGTGGAAATACAGTAAGGTGACCTGGAGTGCTATGGAAATATACCTGAATGATCTGGAATAGCCTAGAAATACAATGGAATACTCTGGTTAGCTCAAAACATTACTGGACTTGACTGGAATGCCCTGGAAATACTGTGGCGTGGACTGGACGGGGCTGGAGCGGTATCAGGGCGCAGGAGTCATTTCCAGAGGTGATTGGGGCGGATCAGCGCGGCTCGGCACCTGGCAATATTGTTCAATTAGTATAAATTTTGCTCTTGTGTTCCTCGTGTGCGCCTTCGTCAGCAGGGTACACGACGCCAGAGGGAGCAATTGGCCTCCTCCCCTTCTGTGCCCGTGTCAGAAGCACCCCTTGGCCTGCAGTGCTATCCTGAAGTGTCCTGCCTTGTCCTGCCGTATCCTGCCTTTCTTCTTCCAGTGTGTAGTGTTTTCCTCAGTGTTCTATCTTATTCTATCTTTCTTTGGTGTATCTTCTTGTCCTATCCTTTAATTTTTACCTTCTTCGTCATTCTCATTTGTTCCTTAACGTGTCATATCCCTTTCTTCTTTCAGTGTGTAGTGTTTTCCTCAGTGTTCTATCTCATTTTATTTTTCCTTGGTGTATTTTCTTGTCCTATCCTTTGATTTTAACCTCCTACGTCATTCTCCTTCTGTTCCTTCGTCTCGTCATCCTTCTCTTCCCCTTTAAATCACAGTCTAATCTTAGTTTCCTATCTAATCCAATCTTCTATCTTAGCTATAGTGCTTATGGTATTATCCCGCCTTCACCTGCCCTTTCTTCATTAATCTGTATATTCTTTTCCCTTAATACTCCCTGTTTACCTCCACGTCCCTTTAAATTCCGTACCTTAAACTATATTCCTTCTCTAAATATTTCACCTGTCATCTTTAATACCCTCCCTTTACCTGTCTCCCTCTAATTTTCCTCCTCCTTTTATCTGTGTTCCTCCTCCATTAGATGTCCCTTCCTCTCTCCATTTTCCCCTTAATCTCCCCGTGTATTAGCCTCCATTTGTACCCTTCCTTTGTTACTCCCTACCCTTCCCCAGCTCTGTTCCTTTACTCGTGCGTGTAAACTCCCCTTATTCCATACAATGTTCCCTTTCCTTCCCTCCTTCATGTCTTCCTTCACTTTTCTCTGTCGCCCTCTCTTCCTCCTTCCCGTGGGCCATTCCTCAACACGCACCTCGTTTTCTCTCGCGAAGAAAACGTGTTCCTATCGATTGCTCAGCTAAAAGGGTGTGATTCCCTCCTGTTAGTGTGGTTTAGTGCCACGTAATTCTGTTGTAAAAGGAAGGAACGTCTTTTTTTGTAGTCCTCTTCTACCTGGTCCCATCCTCGTGTTCCTTCTCACCCTCTTCCTATTACTACTACTACTACTACTACTACTACTACTACTACTACTACTACTACTACTACTACTACTGCTACTACTACTACTACTACTACTACTACTACTATTACTACTACTACTACTGCTGCTGCTATTACGACTAGTACTACTATTATTACTACTACTACTACTACTACTACTACTACTACCAGCACAATCACCACCACTCCCAATGCCTCAATATCCTCCTTCTCCTCCTCGTCCTCCTCCTCCTCCAAGTAAATGATAAAGTACTCACCTATTCCCCCCACACCCCCTTAAGCCTCTAATCTCCTCTTCCTCTCACTCACACTACAGTAGCAGGAAGAAAAACCCATTAATAGCCTCCACTTTCTTCAAAACCTCCACCCAATCAATTCTTTTATTTTTTCCTCTTTTTCTTTCCCTTTCCTTTTTTTTTTTTGAGAGAGAGAGTTTCCATTCAACTGTGAGTTAGTTTATTATCCCTTTCTTTCATCGCGCGCCTACACACACACACACACACACACACACACACACACACACACACAAGCGCGTAAATTATGATAACCACGAGCATTGATTATATTGGCTGTGTGTGTGTGTGTGTGTGTGTGTGTGTGTGTGTGTGTGTGTGTGTGTGTGTGTGTGTGTGTGTGTGTGTGTGTGTGTGTGTGTGTGTGTGTGTGTGTGTGTGATTCATGATAGCAAAGTTATTTCCTCAGTACGCCACGTGTTTCCCTGCAGACATTATTATTATTATTATTATTATTTTTCATCTCCTTTACTTCCGTCTGGTTTACCTCCTCCTCCTCCTCCTCCTCCTCCTGCTCTTCATTTCCATCTTTTCTTTCCTGCTAATCCTCTTACTCCTCACACACACACACACACACACACACACACACACACACACACACACACACACACACATATGGCCAATATAATCTCTCTCTCTCTCTCTCTCTCTCTCTCTCTCATCACGTCTAGCTGTCTATGAAAGATAATTTGTGAGTGAATGAGTGAGTGAGTGAGTGAGTGAGTGAGTGAGTGTGTGAATGAGCGAGTCGTGGATTTAATTTGCTTATCAGGTAATTAGTCACTCCGCCTGTCAGTCAAGTAGTCTGTCAGTCAATCAGTCAGTCAATCAGGTTACCAAATAATCAGGCAGTCAGTCAGTCAGTCAGTCAGTCAGTCAGTCAGTCAGTCAGTCAGTCTCATTTCTCTCAATTTAGAGGAAAAATTAAATAATCCCACACGTCGAGAGAGAGAGAGAGAGAGAGAGAGAGAGAGAGAGAGAGAGAGAGAGAGAGAGAGAGAGAGAGAGAGACACAGGGCTGCATGCAGGAGGATGGTGGTAACCAGCAAGTGGGCCTTAAAAAAGTGGGAGGAAAGCCTGCGCTGGAAACTGTGTGGCACTGGCGTAGGAAACAAAACTTGGTGGTCTCTTGTTAAGGACAAACAAGGAACTGGCCACCAAGAATCCATCCCTCCCCTCAGCAAGCAGGACGGTACTGTCGCCACCAGCAGTAAGGAGAGGGCACAGTTGCTGGCTTCCTTGTTTGCTGGAAAAATGAAGGTCGGGAATCCACAGCAGCCACCGCCTCAGCTGGTCCAGCAATGTGAGAAGACTGTCACCATGGTGGAGGTGACGCATCAGCAGGTGAAGCGATTATTGCGGGGCTGGACACACAGAAAGCCACCGGCCCTGATGACATCAGCCCGCACCTGCTGAAGCGATGCTCCCAGGAACTGGCTGCCCCTCTCACCCAAGTCTTCACAACTTGTGTACGGGAAAACGTCTGGCCTTCAGTGTGGAAGGAGGCTCGAGTAGTTCCTGTACACAAAAAGCTCCAGGACGGACCCAAAAACTACAGACCCATATCCCTGTTGTCAGTGGTGGGTAAAGTGTTTGAGAGGGTCGTGGCAGAGGTGGTGTGTAGCCATCTCAAGGACAATGCCCTCCTCTCAGACCAACAGTTTGGGTTCAGACCTGGAAGGTCAACCTCCGACCTAATGATGCTTCTCACCAGGCATTGGCAGGACGCCCTCGACGACGGCAAGGACACTATAGTGGTTGCTTTGGACATAGCAGGAGCTTTTGATAAAGTATGGCACAACGGATTACTAGAAAAGCTTCGTGCTAAAGGCATCCAGGGTGGCTTGCTACGACTCTTGGGAAATTACCTGCAGGACAGAAGCCTCAAGGTGGTTGTCAACGGGCAAACATCTGAGTCCCTGCCTGTGGAGGCATCAGTGCCACAGGGTTCAATTCTTGGCCCACTCCTGTGGAATATCTACGTGGATGATCTTCTCCAGCTACTGCCAGGAGTCATGGCCTATGCTGATGACTGCACCCTCTCTATACCTATCCACGCCAGGACAGTGGGCGGGCTGCTGAGGCCATCAATCAGCAGCTACGAGTGATAAAGGAGTGGGGTGCTCGCTGGCAAGTGACATTCGCGCCGGAGAAGACACAAGCAATGGTTGTCTCTCGGTCCCCAGCCGCCATGGCAGCAATGGCAGGAAAGTTGTCTTTGGCGCTGCTGCTCTCCCACTCCAAGATGACGTCAAGATACTTGGAGTGGAGGTGGATCGAGGGCTGAGGTTTGACAGGCATGTCAAAACCATTGCCAAGAAAGCCTCTCACAGGATCTCCGCTCTCAGAAGGATCGCCAGTTTCCTCGACAGGAAGGGGAGACTGCTGCTGTACAAGGCACAGGTGCGGCCCCACCTTGAATACGCAGCTCTCTCCTGGATGTCCTGTGCCGCCACACACAGAAGGAGACTGGACAGCATCCAACGCCGCGCCATACGGCTAGTAGATGCTGCACTACCACCTCACCCAGAGCCTGAGCGTCCCCTTGATTCACTGGAACACCGCAGAGACGTGGCGGCGATCGTAGTGTTCCATAAGGCACAGGTGCAAAGAGTGCCACATCTGGCAGGGCTGCGTCATCCTCTAAGAGTCACCGCACGGAGCACGAGAACGGTGCTCAATGGTGGTGACGCCGTAGAGGTGCCGCGATCCCACGGGTGTCAGCATCAACGCACCTTCGCAGGACGCGTCTCCAGGATGTGGAACTTGTTCACGGCCGCGGTGCCTCACGTCCAGGAGATGAACACACACAGTGTCAAACTGATGGCACATAAGTGGAGACAGACACTGCCAACTCCTCTGACACTCTTTGTGACGTGACACTCAGTGTAGTGCAGTGCGTGAATAGTGCTAGTGAAGTGAAACGAATAGTGCTCCATTTACATGCTGACCATCTTGTATATTATCTATTTTTAAGTCTTGTAAATATTGTAGAGAAATAGATTGTAGTACCCTTAGAATAGGTAGCACACGACAGTGCGCCTTTGGGTACATGTTCCTTTGTATAAAGTTTTGTTTAAATAAAAAAAAAAAAAAAAAGAGAGAGAGAGAGAGAGAGACCCTTCTCTATGTACATAAAAGAATGAGGTTATGTAGTAAAAGAAAGTTTATTTTCAAGTAATGCCTTCAAAATTATAATACCACCACCACCATCAATACCACCACCACCACCACTACCACCACCACCACCAGCACCACCACCACCACCACCATCGTAGCATAAAAAAATAGAAAAAAAAAAAGAAAGCGTGTAATATGTATAACGTAAGATAACACGCAGACCCCGAAATTATACAAAATGAGAAAAAAGAGAGAAAAACAAGAAGAAAAAGAAGACTGCCAGCAAAGTGGTTACGATCTCGGACTAAATTACTTGCTTGAAAAAAAGAGAGAGAAAAGGAAAGTTGAAAATATGAAAGTTGAAAGGAGGAAGTAAAGCGGAAGATAAATAGAAAAAGAGTGTTAAAAGATAAAAGACAAAAAGACTAAATAATGAAATGGGAAAAATGAAGAATATGAAAGTTGTGGAGGAGAAAACAAATAAACAGGAACAAGAGAGAAAAAAATAGAAAATATAAAAGTCTTAATATTCCACGCGGGTTATAAAAATGACGTAGTTTTCAACAACTCTTACTCAACATTTTTAAGGTTGCATGAAATTGACGATTTGGCATCTCGTAGTTTGCCATCTTCCATCAATCAGCTAATCCAAAACCCGATACCGTCCACACAGCCAAAGCTACGCGTCTTGAAAGGAGAATCTGTGACTTCAGTTGTGTTCCTGCCATGAAATGAGGAGAACCTCTTCACAGAATTGGCCTCCCTTCACTCATAAGCAGTCCTGTTAGGACACAGTGGCGTGACATGATGTAGCTGAATAATTACTAAGAGGTTCGGCAAGGTGCTTGACACTCCTATAAATTCCATTGATGAGGTGATGGTCGCCTACAAGGGAACTATGGCTGGTAACCTTTGTCAGTATGTAGCCAAGAAGCCTGACAAGTGGGGCTACAAGCTATGATGGTGTTCCAGCGTCGTTGGATTTAAACATAATATTCTCATGTAACAAGGGAGAACAACTTTGAGGCACCCTGTAACACTTTCAGTGGAAGAGAACTCAATGACTGTGACTCAGTTTGTTGTCACCTTAGTCAACACCAAAGAATTCAGCTGTGTACGCTGACAACTACTTTACAAGCATTGGCTTAGCAGAGTATTTGAGGTCCCAGTATGGATGCTGATATGTGTGCACTGCTAGGGAGAATAGAGATGGCTTTCCACCCCTGCAGTCTGTGATGGCATACTTGTTGCTAGGTGGAAGGACAACAGCGCTGTCACAAACCAGTCCAATGATGTTAGCATGGAACCTTTGGGTGAGATTGATTGGTATGACAGAAGAGTCAAGAAGAAAATTGCTGCTCCATTGAACGAGAGCGATATGCTCACCCTCCTCTGCACACTCCATTCAAGGCTAACAGGTTTTGCATACATCCTCAACCTGACTGCATGCAATGCCTGGATCCTCTACAAGAGGGGTTGTTTGGCTTTACAGTGCAGATTGAAGCCCCTCAAGAAGTTTTGTGTTGACATCTCAGCTTCAAGATGCCCATCATTAGGGGCACCAGGAGTTCCCTCGGTACTCGAAATGTCCCTCTTCTTAGGCAGAGCCAATGGGCAATCCAGCTAAGTGTCAAGGCCCGTCTATTTTTCAACCTTTTCAAAGTCAACAGAAATGAGGAGCTTGGTTCGTAAGAGTATTTTTGCTACTGATAGGGTAGAAATCATGTTAATATGTTAATAGAACTTTCAAACTATCCACAAAAACCCGTGCGACTGAATCAAGTCTTTTAAGTTATAGGTTATGTGGCAACTATTTTTCAAACTCCACAAAAAAAGAGGAACTTCGTTCGTAAGAGTGCTTTTGCTACTAATAAGTTAGAAATCATGTTCATTTTTAAAGAGAACCACTAAACTATCCGTAAAAACCCAAATGACTGAAACAGGAGTCTTTTAAAAACAGGTTATGTTGCCACTATTCTTCAAGGTCAACAGAAATGAGGAGCTTGGTTTGTAGGTGTGTTTGCTGTTGACAAAGAAAAAAAACATGTTAATCTGTCAGTAGAAGCATCATTTTACCGTTAAAAATCCAAGTGACTGAAACAAGGGTCTTTAAAAAAAAAAACTAGTTATTTAGCTTTTTTTTTCAAAGTCCATAGATATGAAGAGCTTCGTTCGTAAGAGTATTTTTGCTATACATAAACTAGAAATCATGTTCATCTGTTAATAAAAGTATTGAAATACCCTTAAAAACGATTGTGACTTAAAACAAGAGTTTAAAAAATATAGGTTATTTTACCACTATTTTTCAAAGTCAACAAAAATGAAGAGGTTGATTCGTAGGAGTGTTTTTGCTATTGATAAGATAAAAATCAACTTAATTTGTTAATAGAACCATCAAACTATCCATAGAAACCCGTGTGACTGAAACAAGAGGCTCTTATGAATATATGTTACGTGTCCACTATCTTTCAAGTTCAACAAAAAAGAGGAATTTTGTTCTAAGAGTGCTTGTGCTCTTGATAAGTTGGAAATCATGTAAATTTTTCAAAAGAAACAATAAACTACCCTTAAAAACCCAAGTGACTAAAACAGGAGTCTCCAAAAAAAAAAAAAAAAACATAGAAGAATAAAGATGGAAAGAGAATAAAAAGACAAAAAATATAAAAAAAAACGAGGATATAAAAACATAAAAAAGAGAAAAAAAAGGAAATAAACAGAAAAAAATAAAACTAAGAATAAAACAATAGAGCGAGGAAAAAAGTGAAAGAGAGTACAGACACAAAAAAAAGAGGAGAAATTAGAAAAAAAATTAGCAAATAGTAAAGAAAAAACAGGAAAACATGTAAAATAAGCAGAAATAAAAACAAAAAAGCGAGAAAAGACAAAAAATGAAAAGAAAATTGCAGGAAGAACAAATAAAAGATCAGAAAAAAGCAAACATGGACACTAAAAACTGAAAACAAAAACAAACAGACGATATGAAAAGAAAAAAAAATGTAAAAAGACGAAAAGCAAAAAAAAAATAGAAAAAAATAAGACAACATAAAAATAACAAAAGAAAAACAAAGCAAATCCGAAACAGGAACAAAATAAAAAAATAAAAATAAATAAAAAATAAAAACTCAGATTTTCATTTCTTCTCTTAAAAGATGAAATATTGAGATGAAACGCTCCATATTTTGTTCAGATAAGGATTAATGTTGGAGGAGGAGGAGGAGGAGGAGGAGGAGGAGGAGGAGGAGGAGGAGGAGGAGGAGGAGGAGGAAAAAACCCAAGATTGTCCTTATCAGAGCATCAAAATTTTCATCTCAATAATAATAAGTCACATCCTATTTATCTTTTTAATGTTTCTTTTTTTTTTATCTTCCTTCCTCTTTCATCTTGGGTTTATTAAGTCTTTCTACATGATAACCTTCTTCTTCTTTCTCTTCTTCTTCATCTTCTTTTTTTCTTCTTCTTCGTTGTTGTCGTCGTCGTCGTCTTCTTCTTTTTCTTTTCATTTTTTCTTTTTCTTTCCCTCTTCTTTCTTTCTTCTCTTCTTCTTCTTCTTCTTCTTCTTCTTCTTCTTCTTCTTCTTCTTCCTATTTTTCTTCTTCTTCTTCTTCTTTTTTTCTTTTCTTCTTCTATTTCTTCTTCTATTCTTCTTCTTCTTCTTCTTCTTCTTCTTCTTCTTCTATTTCTTCTTTTCTCTATTTCTTCTTCTTCTCCTCCTTCTTCTTCTTCTTCTTCTTCTTCTTCTTCTTCTTCTTCTCTTCTTCTTCTTATTATTATTACTATTGTTATTATCATTTTTATTATCATTATTATCATTTTTATTATTTTTGCCCTTTGTTCAATTCTTCATTGTTTCTTATCCCTGTTTATCTTTATCCCGTATTCTTGTTCGTCTTTCCATTCCTTTATATTTCCTAGTACTTGCTTTCCTCCTTGTCCTCTTCCTTCTTTTTCGCCTCCTCCTTCTTTTCCTTGTTGTTATTCATGTTCTTTTCTTCTTTATAAACGCAATCTTCTTTCCACCTCTTTTTCTTCTTTCTCTCATTTCTCTATTTTTTTTCACCTTCTTCTTCTTCTTCTTCTCCTCCTCCTCCTCCTCCTCCTCCTCCTCCAACACTCAGGAGATGATAACTTATGATGAAGGTTTGTTTAATATTCATCTTCTTATTTGAGCCTCCCATTTATCACAGGAAGGAAGGAAGGAAGGAAGAAGGAAAGGGGGGGGGCGAGAGAGAAAGGGGGAAGAGAAAGGAGGTGGAGTCTAGTCATATTAGGCCCCCACACCCTCATTATCTGTCTCTCTCTAGTTCTCTCATCTCCTCCTCCCCCTCCTCTTCCTCTTCCTCTTCCTCCTCCTCCTCGCAAACTTGTTCCCCTCCTCCCTTCCCACTAAAGTTTCTCACACATGCATCCCTGAAATGGAACCCGAAATTAAGGCAGAAATTTGCATTATGGAGGTGCGTACAGCTGTGTGTGTGTGTGTGTGTGTGTGTGAGAGAGAGAGAGAGAATTACAGAGGAGAGAACTTGTTTGTAAGGTGTGGAATTGAGTGAGTGAATGAATGAATGAATGAGTGAGTGAGTAAGTGAGTGAGTGAGTGAGTGAGTGAGCTAGTATATCTCTTGTTTTTTTCTCACGTAATTAAAACGTGATATAAATTGTAAAAAAAAAAAAAAAGCCGCACACGTTTTGCTTATATATCAACCCTTTTGCCTGGAGAGAGAGAGAGAGAGAGAGAGAGAGAGAGAGAGAGTAAAAAACATATGATTAATTAACTTTATCTTTCCTACATATGAGATTACTATGTAGCATCTAACTCATTTTTCACTGACTCTCTCTCTCTCTCTCTCTCTCTCTCTCTCTCTCTCTCTCTCTCTCTCTCTCTCTGATTATTCCCCTCACCAATCTCTTTTGCTATTCCTTTCATCTGCCAATCTATATTTTCCCTTTTTTCTATATATTTTTCATACTTTCCTTCATTTTTTGCATATTTTTCTTATCCATCAAAC
>NC_059281.1:12932401-12939901 GCF_017591435.1 Portunus trituberculatus
ATCAATGCAGGGACAGTCACGAGGCGGCGATGACTGCAGAGAGTTAGCAGTAATTATCAGACTCACTAATGACTGCGAAGGTGGAGCAGGAACAGGAGCAGGAGGAGGAGGAGAAGGAGAAGGAGGATAATGAGGAGGAGAAGGAGGAATTGAAGGAAGATACGAGACACAGAGGATGATTATGAAGAGTAGATTTGAGATAAACTTCGTGATAAAAGGAATAAGAAGGTGGAATATGAGGAAGAGAAAGAGGAAGAGGAGGAAGAGGAGAAAGAGGACAGGGAGAATGAAGAGTTGATAGAGGTTTCGAGATGCAAGGAAACAAAGGAAAAATAAAGAAGTTTGACGGATTTCATGATAAACGGAATAAGGAGGAGGAAGAAGAAGAAGAGGAGGAGGAGGAGGAGGAGGAGGAGGAGGAGGAGGAGGAGGAGGAGGAGGAGGAGGAATAAGAGGAAGAATGAGGACACGCACCACAGAGGGACACAAAGGGAGAATATAAAGCAGGAAATTTGTCGGATGTTTGCGATAAACTTTTTTTTTTTTTTTTTTGTGTGTGTGTGTGTGTGTGTGTGTGTGTGTGTGTGTGGTGGGTGGGTGTGTATGTGTGCGTTCAATTCACCACGACACACATACACACACACACACACACACACACACACACACACACACACACACACACACACACACACACACACACACGAACGATACCCTTAACCCCAGCGGACGGCATAAATATACACCAAATCCTGCCAATCTATTTAGGCAGACAAACGCAGATCCAAAAGAAACTGTTCAGCTTAGAGGACTCACTCGCGAGAAACTCATATTTTTCACCCGCGACGAAAGACGAGGAGCGGCGAAAACTTAACCCCCAAAAGTAGAGAGAAAAAATATAGAGATAAATAAGAGAAAAAAATAAAGAAGAAGAGGCACAGAACACATAAAAAAAAAAGACGGAAGTTAAACAGAGAAATATAAGAAAAATAAAATAATGTATTAAAGTAAAAAAAATAGACAAACAGACAGACAGACAGCATTTATTACCCTGTTTATGCTCTGTACAGGTAGCATAACATCACACACAAGTAATTAATTAGTTCAGGAGACGTGGGAGAGTTGGACAGGTAAGATTGATATGCCATTAATTTTCAAGAATCAATTTACCTGCCCCCGTCTCGCTTCCTTTCAGAGCACGTGTTGTTGTGTTGCCTCCTTCACTCCAATTAGACTAAGAGAGGGAGTGTGTAATGCAGTGTTGTTGTGTGTGCTTCTGTGTGTGTGTGTGTGTGTGTGTGTGTGAGTGTGTGTGTGTGTGTGTGTGTGTGTGTGTGTGTGTGTGTGTGTGTGTGTGTGTGTGTGTGTGTGTGTGTGTGTGTGTGTGTGTGTGTGTGTGTGTGTGTGTGTGTGTGTGTGTGTGTGTGTGTGTGTGTGTGTGTGTGTGTGTGTGTGTGTGTGTGTGTGTGTGTATGAAGGAAGGAAGGAAAGACGATGAGGATGGAGAGGAAAGGTTGAGAGAAAGATAGAAAAAGAACAAAAGAGGAACAAAAATACTGAAGTAAAGAAACGAATATCCGTAAAAGTGTGTGTCTGTCTGTCTGTCTGTGCGTTCATGACCTCAGTAACTCTCCTCCTCCTCCTCCTCCTCCTCCTCCTCCTAAGTCCTCTAACCACAAAATTCAATACATATTCCACAAGAACTAAAGCGAATGTAATTTCCAGCCTTCTAATACAGCCAAGTTTGATATACCCGATTAACTTCACAGAGATAAAATAAAACTGCTTAACCTGGTGTGTGTGTGTGTGTGTGTGTCAGTGAGTGAGTGTGTCGTTAACAAGGATTCATTCAAGTTTCACAAAGTTCCATTATTATTTCACGATTTAAAAGATTAATCAAGACTGCATGGAAACTTCACGTAGTTACTGTGCATGAATAAAGATAAGGAGGAGGAGGAGGAGGAGGAGGAGGAGGAGGAGGAGGAGGAGAGTGAGAAAATATGCACGGGTTTATAGTGGGAAAGTAGATAAAAATATATAGAAGGAAGAAAAAAATGAGTAAGAAAGAAGGGAAAGACAAAGAAGAGGAGAAGGAGGCATGAATGAAGGTGAGGAGACGAGAGAAGAAGAGAAAAATAGTAAATAATAAAAGGGAAAAAGAGGAAATAGGATAAAGGACAGAATGCGGGAGAGAGAAAAAAACGAGTAAAAGAAAATTAAAGAAAAGAGAAGAGACAGAGAGACATAAAAAAAAGAAAGAAAGAAGAAAGAAATGACAGAAAAAAAATAGAAGAAAAAAGAAAAAAAGGAAAAAAAATGAAAAGTAAGCAAGGAAAGATTTTACGAAGACTGAAAAAAAGAAGATAAAACTTGAAAAAAATATAAGAAAAAGAAGAAAAACGAGAAAAATAACGTAAGGAAGGAAAGATGAAAAAAAAAAAAAAAAACAACACCACAACACCACGCCCCTCAAACTACGGCACCTCCCTTGCACCCATCCACACCACCTCTGGCCCTCCACACACCCCCAGCCTCACCACGTGGAAAATTATGGAGCAAAAATTCAGCTTAAACATTCGCCTGGCCTCTTAACCCCCTGCTTGCTGAAATAATGAAGGTATCGCAGCAGTTAACTATGTCGTAAAATTAAACCACCACCCCTCCCTTTCCACACATTTCCTGCATTGTATTGGGGGGTGGTTAGTGAGGTTCCCCGGCTACCCTGGCTCTCCCCTTCCACCCCTCAGCTTCCCGGGGTGGTGTGGGTGTTGGGTGAGTGTCTGGAGGGTGTGTTGGTTTAAATGGAGAAAAAAATGAGGTTATGTAAAAAGAAATGCAAAGGTACTGTTAACTAGGTGCCTCTCTCTCTCTCTCTCTCTCTCTCTCTCTCTCTCAGCGGAAAATTCCCAATCTAGCTTATCTCTTCTAAGGGATGGCATAGTGAGGGGAGAGGGGAGAGAGGGGAGAGGAGTGAGGGGAGAGGGGAGAGGGAAGAGGATCAGGTGTTAAAACTCACGCCTACCTTACTCCCCTACGAACTCATTAGCCTTCCACGCCCACGCCCATGCAGAGAGAGAGAGAGAGAGAGAGAGAGAGAGAGAAATCAATCGCACCTTTAAGACAACCAAGAGAGAATGAAATTGGCAATAAAGGACGTCTCTCTCTCTCTCTCTCTCTCTCTCTCTCTCTCTCTCTCTCTCTCTCTCTCTCTCTCTCTAGTAAGGAGCACAATGTATGGCTGTAATATTTCACTTTCATTCCCACCTAAGACCATATTAACATCCTCCTCCTCCTCCTCCTCCTCCTCCTCCTCCTCCTCCTCCTCCTCCTTCCCCTCTTCCTCTTTTTCTTCCTCCTGCGTAAGAAAATTCAGTCGTGTTGCCACTTCCCTAATCTACTACTACTACTACTACTACTACTACTACTACTACTACTACCTCCACCACCACCACCACCACCACCACCACCACCACCACCACTGCTACTTAATTATTAGTATTTGCGAGTCAATGCGAAACAAACATAACATTTTTCATTATATTTTCGCTAAGGCCATGGATTAACTCTCCCTCTTCCCCTCATCCCTCTCTCTCTCTCTCTCTCTCTCTCTCTCTCTCTCTCTCTCTCTCTCTGAAGGTAGACTTATTTCCAGGAAGAGATAACAGACTGGTGGGCTTTCCTTGTTTAAAGATGAACAAAGGAGGAGGAGGAGGAGGAGGAATCCAAAGACAAAACGAGGGAAGACGCATTCAAGAGAAAAAAGGAAGAGGAAGAGAATGAAACAAAGAGGAGGAAAAGGGAATCATGAAGCAGCAGCAGGAGGAGGAGGAGGAGGAGGAGGAGGAGGAGGAGGAGGAGGAGGAGGAGGAGGAGGAAGGGAGAAGTCCATTTTATACACAGGAGAATTCTAATGTAATCTTAAAGCAAATGAAAACGAGTCTTACGCACATACACACACACACACACACACACACACACACACACACACACACACACACACACACACACACACACACACACGAATGAGTTATGAGTGTGTTTGCCGCCTCATGATCTCAAGTCTAGGAGGAGGAGGAGGAGGAGGAGGAGGAGGAGGAGGAGGAGGAGGAGGAGGAGATGGTAGTGGTAGGAAAGGGAAAATGGAAGAGGAAGAGGAAGAGAAGGAGGAAGTGGAGGAAGAAGAAAAGTAGTAGTAGTAGTAGTAGTAGTAGTAGTAGTAGTAGTAGTAGTAAGAAGAAGAAGAAGAAGAAGAAGAAGAAGAAGAAGAAGAAGAAGAAGAAGAAGAAGAAGAAGAAGAAGAAGAAGAAGAAGAAGAAGAAGAAGAAGAAAGAAGAAAAGAAAGAGGAAAATACAATAAAAAAGAAGATAGAATAAAAAAAAAGATAACAAAAATAATAATGATCTCTACCACACCACCACCACCACCACCACCACCACCACCACCACCACCACCACCACCACCACCACCACCACTAACAACATCAACAACCTAAGGAATAACAACCAGCCATGCATGTTTTTCCCTCACTTCCACACCGCTTGCCTTTCCTCCCCTCACCTCCTCCCCTCACCTCATCCCCTCTTCTCCTCCCCTCACCTCCTCCCCTCACCTCATCCCCTCTCCTCCCCTCACCTCCTCCTCTCACCTCATCCCCTCTTCTCCTCCCTTCACCTCCTCCCCTCACCTATTCCCCTCTTCTCCTCCCCTCTCCTCCTTTCATAATCTTCTTTCCTCCTCATTTCATATCCACGTTTTGGCTGCTGCATTTCATTCCCAAATTCCACAATTGAAGAGTGGCTTATTCACTCAGTTTGTTTTATTCATTCCTTTATTCATTCACTCACCAAGCCATTTTTTTCATTCATTCATTCATTCATTCTCTTCGCTTTTCCTTCCTTTGTGGCTTTTTTTTTTCCTAAGATTGTTTTATTTAGTTTTTTTTTTGTATTTCTTTTTTTGCTCCACCATTTCTTTCTCCTTCTCCTCTTCTTTTATTTATTGTCCTCTTTCTTTCCTCTTTGTTCCTTTTTCTTCTTCCTATTCCTATGTTTTTCCTTCTCCTCTCTGTCGTCCTCGTCCTCCTCCTCCTCCTCCTCCTCCTCCTCTTCTTTCTCCTCGTCCTAAACACACAGCCAGCAGCGCCGTCCGTTCACTTTCCTCCCTTTCTCTCTCTCTCGCAACTCGATTTGTCCCTCAATCCCTCCCTTTGTCTCTCCCCCCCCCCAGCTCCTCCTCCGTTTCCTCCATTCCTCCGCGATTCTCTCCACCCCTTCCTCTCATTCCCTTCCTCCTTCCCTTCCTCCATTCCTCCATCCATTTCTCCTCCGTTTCCTCAATTCCTCCGCGATTCTCTCCACCCCTTCCTCTCATTCCAGCCTCGATTAACGCCTCAGATTTCGTGTTTTGGCTTATTTTTCTCGGTTATTCGCTCTCTATTTTCTTTCCTTTCTTTCTTTTCTCTCTTTTCTTTCTTCTCTTCTTCCATTTTTTGTTTACTTTCGTCTTTTTTCTCTATTTTCTTATTTCCTTCCATTCTTCTTTCCTATCTCCCACTTTTTTCTTCCTTCGTTTTTCTTTTTTTTTCCTTATAATATAAATTCTTACTTTCCTTTCTTCCTTCCTTGTTTTCCCCTTTTACTGTTTCCTGTCCTTATTTCCTCTCTCTCTCTCTCTCTCTCTCTCTCTCTCTCTCTCTCTCTCTCTCTCTCTCTCAACACACACGAGGTTAAGAGGAGGGGGGAGAGAGAGAGAGAGAGGCAGGAGAATGACCAAAGCTAATTGTGTGAGATGAGGGGCCAGCTGCGTGAGAGAGAGAGAGAGAGAGAGAGAGAGAGAGAGAGAGAGAGAGAGAGAGAGAGAGAGAGAAATACACGTACTGACCAAACACAGACGTAGGCTTTACAATAACTGAGGGTCATTGTCTAGTCTCTCTCTCTCTCTCTCTCTCTCTCTCTCTCTCTCTCTCTCTCTCTCTCTCTCTCTCTCTCTCAATCATCGCTAACTCACTCTAATGCCGCCTCAGCTGTACCAGGGAAGCTGTAACACGACCACAATCTAATTACTTGTAGTAGTAGTAGTAGTAGTAGTAGTAGTAGTAGTAGTAGTAGTAGTAGTAGTAGTAGTAGTAGTAGTATGATAATGACAATACTTCTCCTTTTCCTCCTTTTTTCCTCCTCTTCTTCCTCTTCCTCTTCCTCCTCCTCCTCCTCCTCCTCCTCCTCCTCCTCCTCTTCCTACTACTACTACTACTACTACTACTACTACTACTACTACTACTACTACTACTTTTCCGTCTGTTACCACTGCTACTAATATTCCAACTCCTCCCTCTACTGCTACTACTACTACTACTACTACTACTACTACTACTACTACTACTACTACTACTATTACTACACCCTCCTTCAACTACTACTACCTTTACTCGGCACGATAGAAACCTCGTTAATCTGTCACTCGAGCCTTTAAAACACTCTTAAAAACCAGCGTAACCTAAGCTTTCCCTTCACCAGACCCTTCAGAAAATAGTGGAGGTGTTTCACAATATAATATCAAATGTCTTGCTTCCTCGACCCCACTTCTCCTCTCTCCTCCTTCTCCTCTTCCTCCTCCCCCTCCTCTTATACTCCTTCTCGTGTCAAGCCAAGGCAACACTCAGGCCACGCAGGCAACAGTGCAATATTCATTCAACTCACTGGTGTGTTGATGTTTGTGTTCCTCGCCTTCGTCCTGTTAATTGGAGGAGAAAAAAAGGGATTAGTTCATTTATTTTCCAGAACGTGACGGAGACAAAAGAGAGAGAGAGAGAGAGAGAGAGAGAGAGAGAGAGAGAGAGAGAGAGAGAGAGAGAGAGAGAGAGAGAGGCAACGAGAATAGATCATAACAGAATAACAAATAAAAAAAAATATCAATACACACGAAACAACTCCCATAAAATTCCCCCCCCCAAAAAAAAAAAAAACAGAAAAAAACACTAAAGAAAACGGAAGAGGAGAAAAAAAATTAATATATACTATCATAACCTCCTCCTCCACTACCACCACCACCACCACCATCACCACCCATCACTCACTCCCGAGGCGGTTGTTCGTTTTCTATCCCGTGCAGCGTCGAGTCTTGGAGGGGGAACTATGTAGGAATTTCCTTAATCAACCCACTCGACCATCCCTTCTCTCATCGCAGCGTTAACTTGGCGACCAAACTTCCTGACGCGCGCGAAAGACTTGGTGAGCAGAAGGAGGAGGAAGCGGAGAAGGAGGAAAAGGAGGAGGAGGAAAAATAGGAAGAAGAGAAAGAAACTTGGATAAAGAAGGAAGAAGGGAGAGGAGATAGAGGGAAGAAAGATAAGAGCAAACAGAGACAGATAGATAGAGTGACACAGACAGACACACAGACTGACACACTGAAAGACAGATGGAATAAAGAAAAGAAAAGAGACAAAAGGAAGATGAGATAGAGAGAAAAATACTAAAGATAGAAAGGGGAGAACGAAGAACAGGTGA
>NC_059281.1:12944901-12952401 GCF_017591435.1 Portunus trituberculatus
CCACCACCACCACCACCAGTCCATCCTTTCAGAACACTTGTCAAAACAATTCTCTCTCTCGTGTATACTTCATCACAGGCGAGGCTTGGCGGTAATCCTGGTGCGGCACTTAGCGAGGGGGTGTGGGGCTGGCCTGGCTCGGGAGGGAACCAGGGAAGGAGCTGATATGGGGATGGGGAAGAGGAGGAGTACAGAAACAAACGGCCTGACGGAATAACTGATGCTGGAGACACACACACACACACACACACACACACACACACACACACACACACACAGGAAGGGAAAAATGTGTTAGATTTGTGAAAATGTGACAGTGAAATTGACGGATGTGGATTTGCGTTCAAGTTGCAGCCAAGATTGGAGAAATGAAGGAATGGAGAGATGGACAGATGGAGGGATGGACAGATGGAGGGATGGGATGGAGGGGATGTCTTGGGGGAGGTTAAGAGTTTGTGAGGTAAGGAAACGCCTACATAAGACAAGGCAGGGCCAAATATAGTAATAATGATAACAAAGAAAATAATGATGATACTTAGAGCCACAGAGAGAAAATACTAGAAAAATGAAGAAATAGAGGCAAGTATATAAACAGACAGACGGATAGACATACAGACAGGCGGGCAGACAGGGAGACAGGCAAGCAGACAGACAATTAATTAAGTGGATAAGAAAAAAAAAACGCAATAATAAAAAAATGAGAGACAAAGAGAAAAGTAACACATCACACACACACACACACACACACACACACACACACACACACACACACACACACACACACACGAGGAAGTTGCAGGCGTTAATCGACTCCTATTCACCACCACCATCATCATCACCACCACCACAGAGCAAGGACATTGACTGCCTGTTACTAGGGAAACGGTGGTGGTGGTGGTGGTGGTGGTGACAAAAATCTCTCTAATATTGACTCGTATAATGACAAAAAAAAAAAACTCAAACAAATGGAAAACGAAAAAACACATCAAAATCAAGAAAGTATAGATATTCACGCCCTTATCACGCCCATCCTGAAAAATACCTGAGACTCACGCCCTTCGGAAATCACCACAAGAGGAGGAAGAAGAGGTAAGAGAGATGAGAACAGACAAATAAGAGGAGAGAAAGTGAGTAAGAGGAGACTGGAGAAGAGGAGGGATAGACACAGAGAGACACAAGAAGAGAGACAAAGAGATGAGTAAGACGAGAAGAGACGAAGAGGAGAGAAGGTGATTAAGAGGAGATTGAAGAAGAGAAGGAATACTGAAGAGACAAAAAGGTAAATGAGAAAAGACGAATAAGAGGAGAAAGGATGAGTAACAGAGGATTGGAGAAGAGAACAAATAATAGAGACAAAGAGGTGAACAAGATGAAAAAGACAAATACGAGGAGAAAGGGTAAGAAGAGAAGGGATACTGAAGAGGCAAAGAGGTGAGTGAGATGAGTAAATACGAATAAAAGGAGAAAAGATGAGTAAGAGGAGACAGAGAAGAGACGGAGTACTTGACAGACAAAGAAAAACGTCACAGGAACGATGAAGGCAAGAAGGAATGATTAGGAAACAAAAATATAGACGATAACGAGGGAGAAGAATTATTAGAAGATAAAGAAGAGAGATAGGGTGATAATGCTGAAAAGAAACAATAAATATGATGGCTTACTTAGAGAAGGAAAGAAACATAAGGAAAGATAGGATAACTGGGAGATATAAAAAAAAAAAAAGGATGTGTGGAGGTGATAATGAGGGAAAAGAATAATTAGTGCAAAGAAAAAGAGATGTGGAGAATAAAGAAGCCGAGAAGATGGATGGAAGATAAAACAGGGAAAGAGAGAATAATTAGATGACTAAAAGAGAGACGAGAAAAAAAATAATGAGGCTAAAAAAATCACTAAAAACTAAAAAAAAAAAAAAAGTGATAATGGAGGAAAGAAGGAAAAGAGACAAAGAAGTAGGAGACAAAAGAGAGACGTGGGGAAGATACTAAAGGAAAAGTAGGAATAAATAAAACAAATAGATAAAAATAAAGAAACTATTGAAGGAAAAGGAAGGATGAATAAGAGAAAGCTAAGAGAAGAAGGAAGAGCAAAAAAGAAGAGAGTGAATTACGAGACAAAAGAGAGAAGTGGGAAAGATATTAAAGGAAAAAGAAAGAATAAAAAAAGACAAGTAAATAAAAATAAAGAAACTAGTCAAGGAAAAGAAAGTATAAATAAGAGAAACGAAGGGAGAGGAAAAAGAAGAGAATGAATTAAGAGACAAAGGAGAGACGTGTGAAAGGTACTTAAAGAAGAAAGAATAAAGAGAATAGACAAATAAAAATAAACTAATGAAGGAAAAGAAAACATAAATAAGAAAAAGCTAAGACAGGAAAGGAGAGGAAAGAGAAGAGTGAATTAAGAGACAAAGGAGAGACGTGGGTGAGATAATGCAAAAGAGAATGAGATATGTCAGAGGGAGATAATTATAAAGGATGAAATGAACAACTTCGTCATTATTTTAAACTTTCATTTTAACTTCGTCGCAAAAATGACTTTATTTAATTAAGATTGTTAGCATTTGTTTGGCTGGCTGTAAAGGACTTCCCCTCCTTTCCCCTCACCCTTAACTTTTCTCAGTTCTCCCCTTCTCTTCATTGCTCCTCTCCCCTCTTCATCCTCCCCTTCACCCTCCTCCTCTTTACTCTTTATTATCCATTATCTCTTTCCTTTTTCCAAGATTACAAATGTCTGAATTCCATGTTTTCTATATTTCCAAAGGCATAAATCAGTCAATCAGTCATTCTACCCATTAATCAGCCAATCAATTAATCAGTCACCTAATCAAACATTTAACCCATCAATTACTTAATCAGTTAGCCAGTCATTCAGTCAGTCTATTGGCCATATTCAGAAACGCCTTGCCTCTTCACCACGACAATATTTCTCGTCCCCTTTAGACAACTAGCTGGGTTTCAAGACAGTTTATTCATATGATCAATTAGAAATTTTGCTAATGCATCACCAAAACCATAAAAATAGCCTTAAAAACATGAGTATCTTCAATTAGAGCTTTTGGAAACAGTCGTGGTGAGAGTGCAAAGCGTTTCTGAATAGAACTATATGAGCCAATGAGTCAGTGAACGAATCAGCCAACCAGTCAGTCAGCTAACTTATCGCTCCATCCTTCAATTAATTAATCACTCAATTAGTCTGAAGTGCGAAGGACCGAACCAGCGTGAAGAGCCTGAAATGTGGTGAAATTGAACGAGAGTGTGGTGAAACTGAAGAGAGAGGGTGAAATGTGGTGAAACTGAAGAGAGAGACTGAAATGTGGTGAAATTGAAACGAGAGAGAGAATGAAATGTGGTGAAACTGATGAGAGAGACTGAAATGTGGTGAAATTGAACGAGAGAGAGACTGAAATGTGGTGAAACTGATGAGAGAGACTCAAATGTGGTGAAACTGAAGAAAGACTGAATTGTGGTGAAACTGAACGAGGGACTGAAATGTGGTGAAATTGAAGAGAGAGAGAGACTGAAATGTGGTGAAACTGATGAGAGAGAGAGAGAGAGAGAGAGAGAGAGAGAGAGAGAGAGAGAGAGAGAGAGAGAGAGAGAGAGAGAGAGAGACTGAAATATGAACAGGCTGAAGAGTTAAGAAACAATTAATTGAAGTGTGGACAGCCTGAAGAGAGGATGGCCTGAAAATTTAAAGATCTACTGAAGAATGAAAAGCTGCAAAGACAGACTGAAATGCGGACAAGCTGAAGAGAGAGACAATATTTTCAGCTTAAATCTATTCTCTCTCTCTCTCTCTCTCTCTCTCTCTCTCTCTCTCTCTCTCTCTCTCTCTCTGCAAGAAGTAAAATATGTAAACTTTCTTTTATTTTTGTCGTGCGCGCTGTCTCTTTCGTCTTGCCTTTGCGTATATCCTTGCTTCTCATGTCCTGTCCATCCATCTGTCTGTTTATCGAAGTTTTTATTTGTCTAATCCTCTGTCTGTCTATCTGTCTGTCTGTCTTTACTATTTTTTTTATTTGTTTGTGTTTGTTCATCTGTCTGTTCTCTTCCTTTTCCTCTCTTTCTCATCCCTTCCTTCTCTCATTCACATTTTTCCATCCTTTCTTCTTCTCCTTCACATCCAAAGTTCTTTTCTTTCTCTTCTTCCTTCTCTCCTTCCTTCCCATTCACCTCCTCAGACCACTCTTCCTTTCTTTCTTGTTCCTCCTCCTCTTCTTATCTAACTTCCTTTCAATCACCTCTTTTACAATCTCTTTCTCCTCCCTTCCCTTCCTTACATACATCATTCTCTCCTCTTCCTTCCCTCCTCGTCTCCTCGTCTTTATTTCCTTCGTCCTTTCTTTCTCATCTGCCTCTCCTCTTCCACTTCATCCCATCCCTTCTCTTCTCTAGTCCCTCTCATTTCTTCCCCTTTCCTTCCTTCTTTCCTGCCTGTCTGTCTCCTTGTCTGCCTCTCCTCGTCTCTTCGTCCTTGCTGGGTGACGAGAATACGAGAGATCAGCTGTGTGAGGGAATTTCAAGGTGTCATGAAAATTAAAAGCACCATTACGCCCGAAAGTGCTCCCGGGTATGTGGAAATATGAAGGTCGGCCTCTCAAAAAACTATGAAAAAAAAGATAGATTAATGAAAAGATGCGTCAGAATATTATCATAGTTGAGAATTTATGCGATATTAAATTTGAGGAATCCATGATGTTATGATGATGAGCAGAATTGTAATGGTGCATGCAGAGAGAGAGAGAGAGAGAGAGAGAGAGAGAGAGAGAGAGAGAGAGAGAGAGAGAGAGAGAGAGAGAGAGAGAGAGAGAGAGAGAGAGAGAGAGAGAGAGAGAGAGAGAGAGAGAGAGAGAGAGAGAGAGAGAGAGAGAGAGAGTGTGTGTGTGTGTGTGTGTGTGTGTGTGTGTGTGTGTGTGTGTGTGTGTGTGTGTGTGTGTGTGTGTGTGTGTGTGTGTGTGTGTGTGTGTGTGTGTGTGTGTGTGTGTGTGCTTTGCAGTGCCTATGCGTGTGAATGTGCGTGGGTGAGTTACAACACCCCAATAACTCTCGACACATCCTGAGGAGTAAACAAACAGCAACAACAACAACAACAACAACACGTGCGTAACATAGCTCCACTGACCCAACCAACACACGAACGACAAAAAAAAAAAAGACCAATTACGAAACATTTCATTGGAAAAAAGAATTAATTTGCGGCGCTGTTTGACGTTCACTTGCACGCCACTTTGAGACACACATCAACCGACTAAACAAAAGCATTAATATCACTAGTTAATGGCTTTAAAACAGGAGGAGGAGGAGGAGGAGGAGGAGGAGGAGGAGGAGGAGGAGGAGGAGGAGGAGAAGGAGAAGGAGGAGGAGGAGGAGGGGAAGGAGGAAGAAGAAAAAGAGCAAGAAGATAAGAAGGAGGAAAAGGAAAAGGAGGAGGAAAAGAAGAATATAAGAAGGAGGAGGAGGAGGAGGAGGAGGAGGAGGAGGAGGAGGAGGAAGAACAACAACAAGAAGGACAAGAAGAAAAGCAAGAGGAAAAGGACATGGAGAAGGAGGAAAAAGAAGATAAGGAGGAGGAAGAAAAGAAGGAGGAGGAGGAGGAGGAGGAGGAGGAGGAGGAGGAGGAGGAGGAGGAGGAGGAGGAGGAGGAGGAGGAGGATTTGGATTGGATTTACATGGGAGTATCAAAAACCAACAGATTTGCAGGTCCTTTCGCAGCTGTTTGAGGAGGAGGAGGAAAAGAAGGAAAAGGAGGAGGAGGAGAAGAAGAAGGAAAAGAAGAAGGAGGAGGAGGAGGAGGCATGAGGATAAGTAAAAGAGGAAGTGGTAAACAAGAAAGAAGAGAGTAAGAAAACAAAGACGAGGTTATGAAAGAAATGGAGAGAGATAGAAAAAAAAGTGAAAAGATAAACGATTGAAACAAGATAGAATAAAATCTCCATTCCTCTTCTCTTCTCTTTTCCTCTTCCTCCTCTTTTTTTTCTTATTCATACCATGTGGGCTTTTCACGGGAATTTCTGGGTTAAATGAGACACTTTTTAAGGTAACTCCTATCTCAAAGCCCACCCGCTAGGAAACTGTTGCCCGAGTGAGGAAGCCCAACCTACACTCGGACCGTTGACAGGATTCGAACCCGTGCACTTGGAGACCCTCGGCCCCCAAAGCACGCATGGTTCCACTGTACCACGGCGGCTTTGGCAAAACTTTCACAGCTCCCTTGCAAAGTTTATGATGGTTCTAGTTTGATATAATAAAAGTATTGAAATCCTAACATATGCTTAACAAGACTTCTCGTATAAATCATCCTATTCCTCTGCTTCCTCTTGCTTTCCTCTCATAAATACTTCCTTCCTCTTCTTTTTTCTTCCTCTTCTTTGTTTTCCCTCCCTTCATTTTCCTCCTTATGTACATCTTCCTTTTACGAAATCTTGAATAACCTTCCTCTTAACTACTTTCTCTCTCTCTCTCCTCCTCCTCCTCCTCCTCCTCCTCCTCCTCTCTTCTTCTTCCTCCTCTTCTCCTTCCCTCCACATGTATATCTTAAACAGACGACGCATCATCTCAAGTCCAATTGCTCCTGGAAAACTGTTACCTGCTTTTATAAGGGAGAGACTGGCTGATATATGAAGCAATCTCTCTCTCTCTCTCTCTCTCTCTCTCTCTCTCTCTCTCTCTCTCTCTCTGGGTTTACATGTATAAATCTAATCTATTTCCCCCCGTGTGTGTGTGTGTGTGTGTGTGTGTGTGTGTGTGTGTGTGTGTGTGTGTGTGTGTGTGTGTGTGTGTGTGTGTGTGTGTGTAAATATTGGGTGTTGTGATGTCTGTTATTGGTTTCTTGGTAAATTTATTTGTTTCTCACGGACTTAATCTCTCTCTCTCTCTCTCTCTCTCTCTCTCTCTCTCTCTCTCTCTCTCCCTTCCATCAACAGAGCGACGCCAATACCACGGAGATATTAACTTCTTAAGCTTCAAGCGTTCAACACTATTATAGCCAATGACTCTGTTAATGAGAGAGAGAGAGAGAGAGAGAGAGAGAGAGAGAGAGAGAGAGAGAGAGAGAGAGAGAGAGAGAGAGAGAGAGAGAGAGAGAGAGAGAGAGAGAGAGAGAGAAAGAGAGAGATGTAATTTTCTTTTTTCTTTTCATATTATTGTGTGTGTGTGTGTGTGTGTGTGTGTGTGTGTGTGTGTGTGTGTGTGTGTGTGTGTGTGTGTGTGTGTGTGTGTGTGTGTGTGTGTGTGTGTGTGTGTGTGTGTGTGTGTGTGTGTGTGTGTGTGTGTGTGTGTGTGTGTGTGTGTGTCTGTGCAATCAAGCAAGTTCATATGTATGTATGTATGTATGTAAACCCATGTATGTATGTAAACTTATGTAAATATATAAATGAAAGCCCACCGGATGTGACCGCAGTGTGTGTGTGTGTGTGTGTGTGTGTGTGTGTGTGTGTGTGTGTGTGTGTGTGTGTGTGTGTGTGTGTGTGTACACACACACACACACACACACACACACACACAC
>NC_059281.1:12954901-12957401 GCF_017591435.1 Portunus trituberculatus
TAGCAGCAGCAGAACAACCACCACCACCCAAAACAACAACAACAACAACAACAACAACAACACTAGGAATAACAAGAAACAGCAGGGGCGGTAACAGGAAATATAACAGCAGCAATAACACTAACTTTACAAACAGAAGCACATGTTTAACCGGACTTACAGCGCACGGGGGAGTTTTATCGTTTAATATTAAGAGCTACAACAATATGAGAGAGGCGAGAAGGGAGGGAAGGAGGGGAGGAGCGAGGGAGGGAGAGTCGTGTTTGTGAGGTGAAGGAAAGGTGGAACAAGTGAAGGGAAGGGTAGGCAGGTGAGGAAAGGAAGGCAGCAACAGATGAAGGGAAGGTAGGGTGGTAGATAGAAAGTCCTGGTAGAAATGTAAAGGAACTGAAGTTTTGACATGTAAAGAGATAGTTGGCAGATGGAAAATGTGCACAGGTGAAGGGAAGCGTTCGTCAGTTGAAGGAACGGTGTTGACATGTAAATAGATGTAACTCTTAATAGGAAAGCTCAAAGAAGGAGTGTTTTGTGAATTTGCAAAACTTTCATGGCTGCAAAATAAAATAAAGGGTGAAAATTGAAGCGTTTGACAGTTCATTGAAAAGCCAGTGTTATAGGCAAATAAATGTAAATGTTAATAGGAAAGCTCAAAGAAGGAGTGTTTTGTGAACTTCCAAAACTTTCATAACTGTAAAAAAAAATGAGAATTGTAACTAAAGAGAGAAGGATGAAAATGTGAAAGAATATGACTAAGAAGAATATCAAAGCTGTGTGTGCTGTGTGTGATCTAAAGGTCAACAAACAATAAATCCAAAGACAAAAGACACACACACTCAGCAAAATATACAAAAGAAACAAGTCGCATGAAGATAAAAATTGAAGAAATAAACAAATAAAATAAAAGAATAAAGATAAATAAGACAATGAATATAAACAAGCAAAGAATCCAAACCATGAAACACAAGAGAACAGTTTGAGAGACTGAAGTAAACAAATATACCAACAAAAAATAAAACAAAACACACAACTGTTCAAGACAAACACACACACACACACACACACACACACACACACACACACACACACACACACACAGGGACACTGCAAGGCTCTATTGGCAGGTAGAGACAGGTGGCGGCAGGCGGAAGGGATGGGAAGGTACTGCGGTGTGACAGGTAGAGAGAAAGACAGAACAGGTGTGTGGAGGCAGAAGTGTTGAGGTAGGACAGGTGATTCTGAGCAGGTGAGCAGGAAAGAGAGAGAGAGAGAGAGAGAGAGAGAGAGAGAGAGAGAGAGAGAGAGAGAGAGAGAGAGAGAGAGAGAGAGAGAGAGAGAGAGAGAGAGAGAGAGAGAGAGAGAGAGAGAGAGAGAGAGAGAGAGAGAGAGAGAGAGAGAGAGAGAGAGAGACACGTTATACAATACATAACACTTTAAAGGTAATAATTCAACATGTATATATTAATGTGTGTGTGTGTGTGTGTGTGTGTGTGTGTGTGTGTGTGTGTGTGTGTGTGTGTGTGTGTGTGTGTGTGTGTGTGTGTGTGTGTGTGTGTGTGTGTGTGTGTGTGTGTGTGTGTGTGTGTGTTTGTGATGAGCACTGGAAACACAACAGCCGTGCTAAATTCGTCTGGCGGATGGAGCAAGGGAGCAAGGAGGAAGAGGAGGAGGAGGAGGAGGAGGAGGAGGAGGAGGAGGAGGAGGAGGAGGAGGAGGAGGAGGAGGAGGAGGAGGAGGAGAAGGAGAGAAGAGGCGATGAACAAGACTGCCATGGACGAGGGGAAGAGGCGATGGAGAGAAAGGAGGGAGGGGGAAGACATGGGAAGGACAAGGAGAACAAGAGCACGAATGAGGAAGAAGATGAAGAGGAGGAGGAGGAGGATGACAGGAAAGAAGAGGAGAATTAGGAAGAGAAGGACAAGAACACGGAGGTAAAAGGAGAGGAAGAGTACAGGAGGAAGAAGAATGAACAATTAAAAGGATAAAAGAAGAGAAGAGAAATAAGTAAGAAGAGGAGGAGGAGAAGGAGAAATGAGAGAAGTAAGGGGGAAGAGGAGAAACATAGACAGAGAAGTAAACAAGAGAAGAAAAGAAATAAGAAATAAGATAATAATGAAGACGAAAAAAGAGAAGAAAGGTGAAAAAAGACAAGAAAAAAATAATAAACAGAGAAAAAAAAAACATAAACAAGATAAATGTGCTGGAATGTTTGGGCGACTGTTTATCTGTTTGTCTGTTTGGCTGGCTGAGTGGTAGAGACCTGGCATAGTCTAGTCTAGTCTGGCCTAGTGTGCTGTGGCCCGGCGCTCTTCATCCCGGCAATACACTCCAGCGCGGGTATTAGCGTGGGCATTATTCATTCGCTAATCTGGCTGTCTAAAACGTTCACAAGGGAAGTTTTCAAGCCAATGCGGGGCTGCGGCGAGGCGGGGCCAACACGCAGGCGCCGATAGAGCCTCCCGGTAGCCGTCCCCTCTGCCTCCCCTCCGCCAGTCTCCGGATC
>NC_059281.1:12964901-12967401 GCF_017591435.1 Portunus trituberculatus
ACAGATTTTAGTGTTGTGTTGCATGTCAAATCTAACCCCACTGGTGATTTTTCCTCTTCCTCTGCGTGTCTATCATTTCCGTCACTCCTTCTCCCTCTCTTTCTCTCTTTCTCCTCCCTCTCTCCTTTCTCCCTTGTGTTCACGTCTCTCCTATCTTTCTCTCTTCCCTACCTCCCCGTCTTCCTGTTTTCCGTAAATCGCTTCTCCCTTTTTCCAAACTGTCTTCCTGTTTTTCTTATCTTCCTTCTTTTCGTCCATGTGTGTACCCGTTTCCTTTTCTTCCCCATCTCTCCATTTTTTCTCTCTTTTCCTCTCTGTATTTCTATTTTATCTCCCACTCTCGTCTCTGCCTCCCCTTACTACTCTCCTAGACCCTACGTTTTTCTCTCTTACCTTCCTCCTTTCCTCTCCTCCCTTACCTTATTACCTTCTCTCATTAATGCTGTCACTGCTACATTCCTTACATTCCTCCTCCCCTCAATTTCTCTATCTCCTTACTGCTAACCCCTCGATCTCCACCATTTTTCCTGTCACTACCCTCACAACGGTGGCATTTTCAAGGGAACTAATTAATTAATATTTGAGGACACTAAAGAGGCTGTGACAGATTGCACCCACCTCTTGCTGCTGCTCTGAACACACTCGTCATGAAAGGATGGCGTGTGTCTAGTGTGTGGGAGGTATTCGAGTCTATTCGTGGTGGTGTTGGTGGTGGTAATGGTGTTGGTGGTGGTGAAATAATGAGGGTGAGGAGGAAGGTGAGAAATAGGAGAACAAGGACGAGGAGAAGTAGGAACAGGAGAAAGAAAGATATGAGAAAAGGTTGAGGCTGAAAGCAGTGAATAGAAAAATAAAGGAGATGGAAGAGGAGGAGGAAACAGAAAAAAAGGATGTGAGAGGTGAAACAAGAACAATGAAAAAGAAAGAGGACAAAAAAAAAAAAAAGAAACTGAAACGACGAAAATAAACTGAGATCACAAAGAAGAGCAAAAACAGATAAAAAAGGAGAACAAAAACAACAATAAAGATAACAATAACGATGATAAAATTGACTTAGTTATCTGCACCATTACATAACATGACTCTAATACCCCCATACCTGCCCACACCTGCCCACACCTGTCCTGTTTATGTCATCCAACACTCAGGCAGTGGCACGAGTGAACGATTTAAAAGGATTGATGGGATTAGCTTCTGTGTGTGGGATCTGATGAATATTTAAACATTTTCCTCACAATAATAATGTAGTATAAATATTTGAGTTTTTTTTAATACTTTTGTTAGTTTGTTGAGTGTTGTGTTAATTTGTCTGCCTTCTTTGTAGAGTCTCGCTTTGAACTGTGTGGCGGAAAAGAATTAAGTTGATAAAAAAAATTGTGATGGATATATATTGTGAAATGTGATGATTTATTTTATTCTCTTTAGTTTGTTGTCGTGTGTGTGTGTGTGTGTGTGTGTGTGTGTGTGTGTGTGTGTGTGTGTGTGTGTGTGTGTGTGTGTGTGTGTGTGTGTGTGTGTGTGTGGGGCAGAGTATCATACGAGAAATTGGCAGTTATGAGATCAATTGAGACTTCCTGCCCTAGTTCTGCTTAGTGAAAGGACCACCACACACCACACGCCACACACACACACACACACACACACACACACACACACACACACACACACATAGAACAAAATGCATATATTAAAAATGAAAAGATGAACAAATAAATACGAAAAACACACAGGATATGCAAAAACAACAACAACAACATTAACAACAACAGCAGCAGCAGCACAATCACCACCAATAACTAACTAAAGAAAAAGAATTAGCATAAATCAAGCAAACAAAGGCAAAAGAAATTTTAAAACAGTGTGGAAGTATAAATATTACCCTCACAGGAAACAATGCAATCTTGACAAAGTGTTGTAGTGAGAGGAGGGAAGAAAGAGAGCAAGCAGAGAAGTGAGGAAGGAAAAGGATAAAACTTGAACACTAAGTAATACGGAAGAGAAATGCGAGGGAAAATATATCTGCGGTGGAAAATGCAAATAAGAAAAAGAAAAAGAGAATGAGTACGGACGGAGAATATACCAGGAAAGAAGAAGGGAAATAGAAGATAAAGATGAAATGAAACACAAATAACATGAATAATATTAACATTCACCTCTGTAGAAAGCCAGCAACACCTAGAGAGAGAGAGAAAAAAAAATAGTAATGAGACTAGTTATAATAATGGCAACTGTAACAACAACAACGACAATAACACTAACAAGGAAAGTAAAATCGAAAGACTACATGAAAAATAACAATAGCAAACGTAGAAAATGAGTGACACGTAAAGAGAGAGAATAGAATGAATAGTAATGACAACAGTAATAACAACAATAATAACAACAAAAACACCCACAATAATAAATCAGGAAGGAAAAACTAAAAATCTACACCACAAATTAACACCAATTCCTCTTTCTCTCGTCATCCACACCTCCTCCTTCTCCTCTTGACCCTCAT
>NC_059281.1:12969901-12972401 GCF_017591435.1 Portunus trituberculatus
AAGATAAAAGAAGAAGAAGAAATAGAAAAAGAAGAAAGAAGAAGAAGAAGAAGAAAAAGAATATAAAAGAAAAAGAAGAGAAGAAGAAGAAAGAAGAAGAAAAAGAAAAAAAAAGAAAGAAAAAACACGAGAAAATCAACAACAACAACAACAACAACAACAATAACTACTGCTATGTACTACAACAACAACTTCCCCTCTCTTCTCTCCTCCTTCCTCCTCTCTCTCTCTCTCTTCCCCTCACCAAACATCTCCAGAGGCTTCTTCCTCCTGAAATGTTTACAAATGTCTCTCCTCATCTCTCTCTCCCCTCTTCCCCATTTTCCCTCTCCTCCCCTCATCCCTCCTGCAAGACCTGGAGGCAATGGTAAAGCGAGGGGAAGGAAAAGGGAGGAAGGGGAATGAGAGGAGAGAGGAGAAAAGAACACGAAGGGGATGAGAGAGGGAAAGAGGGGAGGAATTTAGGGAAAAGAGGGGAACTGTGGGATGAGGAAGAAGTTTGGAGTGCTAAGAGAGGAGGAAAGAGAAAGGAGGAAAGAGGGAGGAGAGAGGGGAAGGGAAAGGAGGGGAGAAATAGGAAAGCTGCAGTTTGGGTGATGATAAAGTTGAGGGAAAAGTGAGTAGGAAAAAAAGGGGAAAATAGGAGGAAAAGGGAAAAAACAGATGAGAGGGAGAGGAAGAAAAGATGTAGAGAAGAAGAGATACAGAACTAAAGGAAAGAAGAGAAAAATGGGAAAAATGAAAAAGGAACAGGAAAGACGGAAAAATATATAATAAGAAATGAGAGAGAGAGAGAGAGAGAGAGAGAGAGAGAGAGAGAGAGAGAGACATATTACATTTTCTTTTCATTCCTTGCATCTCTCTCTCTCTCTCTCTCTCTCTCTCTCTCTCTCTCTCTCTCTCTCTCTCTCTCATTTACTTGCACAAGACAAAGCAACACCCAATAAGACGTTCAATTCGTTCTTCTTTCTCTCCTACTCCTCCTCCTCCTCCTCCTCCTCCTCCTCCTCCTCCTCCTCCTCCTCCTCCTCCTCCTCCTCCTTCCCATTTATTTATATCTTCTTCAATTTCCACGTTGTGTCATTCTTCGTTATCTTTGTCTATTTATTTCTCTGCCTTTCTTTACGTTTCTTCCTCCTCTCCCTCCTCCTCTTCCTCCTCCTCTTCTTCTTTTTTCTTGCTCTTCTCTCTTTCTCTCCCTTTTAGTCTTCATTTGCAATACACGTTCTCTGTTTTTCTCTTCCTCTCCTTGTGTGTTTTTCTTCTATATTTTTTTTCTTTCTTTCTTCGTATCTCTTTTGTTCTCTTTTCTTTCTTTCTTTCTTTCTTTCTTTCTTTCTCTCGTTCGTTCGTTCTTTCTCTCCTTTCTCTTTATTGTTTTGCAATTTTCCTAATGGTGTCTATTTTAGTTCCTTGTTTTTTCTTCCTTTTCTTTTCATTGTTGTTGTTTTTCTTCATATTATTCTTTCATTCTTATTCTGTGTAATGTTTTTTTTTTTTTGCATTACTACTACTACTACTACTACTACTACTATTTTTTCATCCCTTCCTCTTATTTCATTGCCACCATTATCATCCTTTCTTCTTTTTCTTCTTTCCACTTATTATCATTGTTATTCTCCTCCACTTCCTCTTACTCCTTCCTATAATCTTATTTCTCCATCACCACCTCCACCACCATCTCCTCCTCCTCCTCCTCCTCCTCCTCCTCTTTCTCAAGCACCAAGATCACGTGACACGCACCTCAACTAACACACACACACACACACACACACACACACACACACACACACACACACACACACACACACACACGAAGCTTCGAACCATTTACTCTCACTCTCTCTAACACGTTCGAATCATTTCTACCAGTTCACTTTTTTATCTTATTTCATTTTTCACTACATCCAGACAAGCCTCACCCTCTCCTCTCTCTCTCTCTCTCTCTCTCTCTCTCCCACCCTCTCCCACTCACTCCCCCTCTCTCTCCCACCCTATCCCTCTATCCATCAGTTAGGCTTTCTCGTTCGCTGGGAGAGGGGAGAGAGGAGAGGGGAGTAAGAGGCAGAGTAACTGATGGGGAGGAATTGGAATGAGGGAAAAATGAGGGGAGGGAAGGGGATGGAAGAGGGGAAATGTGATGGAGTGAGGGAAAGAAATAGAAGATAATGGGAATAATGGGATGGGATGGATAAAAAAGGTGATAAAGAGGAATAAGGGAGGATGTGCAAGGAAATTTAGGATTGGAGAGAAGAGAACAAGAAGGAGAATAGAATAAATGTGAGAGGATATTAAAGAAAATAGATTAAAATAACAAAAGAAAGTAACAAATAGCAAAAACAATAAGAAAAGAAGAAGGAAAAAAGAAATAGGAGAGAGAAAAATAAAAGAGAAACAGAGGAAGAGAGAAAATGGGAAGAGGAGTAAAATAAAAGCAATTAAAATATGAAAAGTAGAAAATAAATGGAAAACTAAAGGAAAAGGAAAAAAAGAGGAAAAG
>NC_059281.1:12974901-12982401 GCF_017591435.1 Portunus trituberculatus
ACATCAAGAGGTATACACACACACACACACACACACACACACACACACACACACACACACACACACACACACACACACACACACACCATGGTACACAGATTCTAAATTACATAAACACTAAACACACACATGAAAGTACACGAATCAAGAAATACACACACACAAACATCACACACAAGCACACACTCCCACAGAAGACATCCCAATAGGACAGATATGGCCAGGTAAACAAGCCTACCAATGCTGTAGCACCTGTGGGAACTGAAGGTAAGGTAACCATGGAAACGTGACAGTGCAGTGACCGTTCATTGTGGGATAAGAGGTGCACAGTCCCGCCTCGGCCCAGCACAGATCCAGATAAGAGATAAGGACAGTGTGGGGGAGTGTGCGCAGGGAGAGGATAGGTTACTGGTCTCTAAAATCCCTGAAGGATAGTATAAAAGACACTAAAGACAAAGGATATAGAAAAAAAGAATACTAGACATGCAATATGTTAAATAAATTACGCACATGCAGAAAGAGATAAGAAAAATGGATAATGAAGGAGAGAGAGAGAGAGAGAGAGAGAGAGAGAGAGAGAGAGAGAGAGAGAGAGAGAGAGAGAGAGACATCAATGAATAGGGAGGAGGAACGCATCAATGGGGAAGTCTGGTGTTAATAACAATCTCTTGGACATGGTTAGGGGGGTAGAGAGGTGTGGGGGCGCCTCTCCCTTCACACCTGCACGCACCTGAAAAAGGGAGAGGGCAGGTGACGTGACATGTGATAAATAAGATATACAAGGAACAAAAAAAAACATGAATAAAAGAAAATCAAAAAGAGAACTGAAAGGAGAAAAAGAAGGAGAAGAATTCAAATCAAGAGAGGAAAACAAAACTAAAGATGAAAAGAGAAAAGAAAAAGAAAATAAAAAGGAAGAAAAGAACAAGTAAATAAAAGTAACAGTAATAAGAAAGAGAAAAACAAAATGAAAAAACAAGAATGAAAGTAGCAAGTGAAGAGGAAAGACAAGAGACAGATAAGAGAAAGAGGAAGGAAAGAAGACATTGAGAGGAATAAAAAGAAGAAAAAACAAGTAAATAAAAGTAGCAGTAACAAGAAAGAGAAAAACAAAATGAAAAAACAAGAATTAAAGTAGCAAGAGGAGAGGATAGACAAGAGACAAATGAGGGGAAGAGGAAGGAAGGAGGAGACTGAGAGGAATAAGTAAGCAAGAGAGGAAGGGAAAACAAGGGAATGAGAGATAAAAGGTAGAGGGAGAAATGAACACACCTTTGGCTTACCTGTCAGTCACACGGGGCCACTAATTCACATTTACCTGTAATTGTTCTACCTTTATTGCTTCAGAGAGAGAGAGAGAGAGAGAGAGAGAGAGAGAGAGAGAGAGAGAGAGAGAGAGAGGATTGGACAAGAAGAGATTTGCAGACCAGAATGAGGTTGAAATTGTATACTCTCTCTCTCTCTCTCTCTCTCTCTCTCTCTTTGTGTGTGTGTGTGTGTGTGTGTGTGTGTGTGTGTGTGTGTGTGTGTGTGTGTGTGTGTGTGTGTGTGTGTGTGTGTGTGTGTGTGTGTGAGAAAACAAGAAAAGACACATAAAAAAAAAAAAGAAAACGGACACAAAAAATGACAACTAAAAATGAAAACGCGAGAAAAAAATCTTGAAAAAAAAGAAAAAAAGAGAAAAACAAAACGAAATAGGAAGAAACAAATGACGAAAAAAAAACGAAACTAAGAAAAACCCCCACACACACACACGCACACACACACACACACACACACACACACACACACACACACACACACACACGACGCATATTCTCTCCTCCTTCAAACATAAATCAGACATAATCACAACGGGAGCAAAACAGGAAATGATCGCAGCATAATTTACCTTAATTATCTCTAATCAATCCATTCCGACCCTGAGAGAGAGAGAGAGAGAGAGAGAGAGAGAGAGAGAGAGAGATTTATATTCATGGTTTCTGCCACTTAATGAATTTCAGGCACATGTCACCTCTCTCTCTCTCTCTCTCTCTCTCTCTCTCTCTCTCTCTCTCTCTCTCTCTCAGTTACTACACACGAACTGAACAAAAAAGCAAGCGATCACTGAATAAAACTTCTTCTTTTCTCGCCTCAAATTATAGCAAGTAAAGTAAGGTCAGTAAGGAAAGTGAATGGTGAAGTAACAAGTCCCGCATTACCGCCTTCCCGGGACGCCTGAATGGAAGGAACTCACGCGTCTTGACAACACGCAAATTGGAGCGAAATCTCTTGAAAACACTCCCTGGAAATACGTAAGAGTGAGGTCTGGCAGATTATAATTGCATGCTGAAAAAATTTGCTCTCTTGCTACACCCAGATGTCAAATTATGCGCTGCGCCTCGCAATGCATGTGTTGTATGCTAAACGCGCCTCCCATTACAGTAAATGAACGAGTAAATAAAAGGGAGTAATGGTGGTGCACTGAAGGTTCTTATTTTGCTTTCTGTTTCTTTTTCATGAATAGATTGATATATGAAATGATGTTACAATGAAGCTGTATGAATTTTTTTTTTTTCTTCTTCTTCTTCTTCTTCTACAAGTCATACATGCTGGGATGGGGAAAGTGAAAAGTGTATGAAGACTGATGAACTTTAAAGGCCAAACGATGAGACTGGTGAAGGAAAGCAACTCCCTTCAAAAATACATAAACAAGTAAGCAACTAATAAATAAAACTAAAACAAACACGAAAAAAATCAACTTTAACGAAACGAAAACATTAACAACATAAGTTACGATAAACCTTATGATAAACATGGCAAACACTTCATAACTCTTGACTGCCAAAGACTCTATGATATCAAAAAGATTCCAACACCATCCACGGAGTCTCCTTACGATTATATTTCTATTTATCTTCTTCAGGGACCAGCAGCATCTCAGTCGGCTTTTTCATATTTTTTTTTTATTTTCTCCCCTTGGCCGGTTTTCCCTCTTATATATATATATATATATATATATATATATATATATATATATATATATATATAAAATCGCTATTTAATTCGAAAAAAAAAATTTACTCAACAAATATACGATAAAAACCACAAATATATTCGTTCCTACTCAATCACAAACCACCATCAGTAATATCCCTCGAAATTAAGCTCTAAACCAACCGATCCAGAAATCCTTATAACTTTACCAGACCTCTCCCAAGAAATACCTCCACGATAGGAAAACAACCACATGAGTAAAGAAAACAACAACAAGATAACAAGTACTGCACCTTGGTACTTCCAGAAGAGATAGAAGACAGCGCCAGGCAGAACACCGCGCCTCTGCCTCCCCAGTGACTCGAAGCTGCCTTGTTATGCTGCTTCGTACCCGTGAAATGGCGGTCTTGGGGAGCCAAAACAACACGTGAGGCCCAGAGTCTAAATAAGAGTGTTTTTGTCGCTTAGTATACGGTGTCCTGTTGTCGTGAGAGAAAACGGAAATAGGGTACTTTACTAAATTTGAAATGTAAGTAATCCTTTGTATACTGGGACGCATTTTTACTCTGAGTTTGGGTATGATTAGACAGCTTTATTGACATTAGGAATGGTTTATGAAGATCAGAAGAGTAATGGCCAGAGTCTTCACTATTTCAATCACCACATGAGTTTCTGAAGCTGTATAAAACCACCAAATAATCAGCAGAATGAATATGAAAATGCGTCCCGATACTAAAAAGGTTGATAACACGAATGAATAAAAACATAAGAACATAAGACAAGAGGAAGCAGCAAGAGGCTGTCAGGCTTACACATGGCAGTCCCTGTATGAGTAAAGCTACTTAATCCCATCTACCATCCCCATTCATAAATTTGTCAGTCTTTTAAAACTCCCTATTGACTCAGCACTAACATGATTACTGAGATATGATTATTGGTTCTTACGTTACAAACAAATTTTTTACTCTCTTTCTCTCATACGTTTTACCTTTCTTTTCTTTTTTTCATTTTCCATATTTCAGCTTTATTTCTCCTTAAATTTTCATCCAATTCTTCATTCCTTCCATTCCCTGTCACTCTTCCCTTTATTCCTCCTCCTCCTGTCTCCTCCCTGTCTTCCCCTCCCTTCAGCTCCCACGCTCATCACAAGTCACCGTTCCTCGGGTCATCCCCAAAGGTACTTCACAAACTTAACACCATATTCTGAAACACTTTAGCCCCGCACCTGACCTACATCCCGAAAGACTCTATTAGTTAAAGTGACGCAGGGTTTAAGGGTGTGTTTTTTACGTTTCCGCAGACAAATTAACAACATCTATACACTATTAACAGGAGAGCACTGTGGAGAACGTGGCTTACCGTCTCTGTAGCCTTGGAAAACAGTCGCGAGTGCGTAGAAGACAGCACTGCGTTTTAGAATATTGGTCTTGATGCTGCTCCGCCCCTGAGGCCACAGAGAAAGGGGGTGGGGCGGCTGGAGAGTCACGGGATGGGAGGTACCGGCTGGAGGGGAGTTGGGAGTGAGAAATGGCGGCTGTTGTCTCACTGTCTCGCCTCGGTGTCTTGCCCCAGGCCTCCCTTGTTCAGCAGACACCTGCCTGAAGGAGTGTTGCAGATGGGGCCTAGTTAGTGGTGCAAGTAAAAAGCCGAGAGAGAGAGAGAGAGAGAGAGAGAGAGAGAGAGAGAGAGTGTACACAAAACTTCCTCAGTCTCCCTGTCATAACGCACCCCTCTCACACCCCGCCCCTCCATCACACAGGTAACAAACACAGCACAGGTGACGCAGGTGAGAATATGTGAGTGGCCGCCTCTGCCTCACCTGTCCCGTGGTCTCTGATGCACACCTTCCTGTACGACAATAATACACCACTTTCCTCTCGCCTGCGCCAATATACGAGTGTTCTGAAGTATTTCTTGGTTTCAATACGTGCTTTTTACATTCACTGCACACAGATTTTTTTTTTTATTTCAATGTTACAAAGTTTTCTCACGTACACGAGCATTCCTGGAAGTGCACATAAATTTTGTAGGTACACACATAAGCAGGCATATATGCATGCACACACGCACACACACAGGAGAGGAGCAGGAGAAGAAAGAGGAGGAGGAAAGGGAATGGGATGGAAGTGGTGGTAGTAGTAGTAGTAGTAGTAGTAGTAGTAGTAGTAGTAGTAGTAGTAGTAGTAGTAGTAGTAGTAGTAGTAGTAGTAGTAGTAGTAGTAGTAGTAGTAGTGTGAATAGCAGCAGAAGGAAAAGAATCACAAGGTAATATATCAAGCACACACACACACACACACACACACACACACACACACACACACACACACACACACACACACACACACACACACACACAAACACGTTCTTTGACTCACAAAACACACACGCACATAACTTTAAGCATAAACACACACTTCTCAACATAAAAAAACATGATTTAGGATATTTGCACACGCATTTCAAATACATATCAATACCTGCTACTACTACTACTACTACTACTACTACTACTACTACTACCACTACTACCACTACTGCTACTACTACTATTACAAAGAATAATATGTATCACAAACCTAAAGCACATAACTAAACACAACCCCCCACACACACAAAGAGCCACGCATCTCTCTCTCTCTCTCTCTCTCTCTCTCTGGGGCCCCTCCAGGCTAGTGTGGTCAAATTTGAAGCCTTCATTCCTTGTTTTCAATATATATGGTGATGGCGCTTCAGTAGAGATGGAGATTTAGTTGTCCTTCCTCTCATTGTGGTGTCTGTGGTTGCGGGGCTGGCTAGTGGTTGGCGGGTAGGAGGAAAGGGGAGGCGAGAGAGGTGATGGGGAAGGGTGAAAGATAGGATCAAAAGAAGGGATGATAGGACGGAATGATTGAAAGGATTATGAGAATGAAATAAAAAAACGAGGAAAAGTGAATGAAATAAAGGAAAAGGGTATATTAATGAAGGATGATTGAGGAATGGAAGCAAAAGAAGGTTAACGCGCGCGCTCAAACACACACACACACACACACACACACACACACACACACACACACACACACACACACACACACACACACACAGAGACAGACAACAACAACAACAAATAAAGAGAAAGGACAAACATATACACAAAACAAACAACACTTTTAAAAATGGTCAATAGCAAAACAGGAAAATGTCAAAACAAACAGTGGAAGAAAACACGCGATAATAAAGACAAAAAAAAAAAAAAAAAACAGACACATAAATAGAGAGAGAAAGAGAGAAATATGACACGTTGCTCTCTGCTTTCACTTTTACTTTTGTTGTCCTGTTTGTTTGTCTGTTTGTCTGGTGTTTGTGTGGGTCTCGAGGGGAAGCTTAGGGCGGCTTTGAAGAGGGGAATGCTTGCCTGAGGGAACTGACGGGGATTATCGAGGCAAGAGGGCACGTGACGGGACGGGATGGGACGAGAAGGGATAGATAAGGAAGGGTTGGAAAAGAAAAGAAAATGGTGAGAGGAGAAGGTAGCGGGAAGTCAAAGGAGGATAGGAAAGAATATAACGCAAGGAAAAGGAAAGGGAAATGAAAAGAAGAGGAGGTAATGAATGTAGAAGTAGAGAACAAACAGAAGAAAAGGGAGCAAGAAAATAGGGAGAGGAGATGAAGAGGTATGGAGGAAGAGATAGGAGAGGAAAGATAATATTAAAAGGAGAGAGGCAAAGAGAAGAAAGAGAGTAAAAGGGAAGAAATGAAGCAAAACCTAAGAGTATGTCGAATCAAGATAAGATTATATAAGAGTAAATGTCCAAAAACAACACACTGTCCGTCTTATAAAGAAAATAATCTCGTTAACTGTCATGAAGGCATTGAGTTATATTCCATCCAGTTTAGGTTCACAGCGCTATTAGACCCGTCCCTCAAACACTAAAGGCTCAAGTGCCCGGCCATGCAATAGTGCTGTGGGTTATTCTCTCTCACGACTGCTTTCAATAACCGTGAAGTGATACGTTTTAAAGGTGTTTTCCTTATCATTCTAGTAACTGATTAACATTCCTACGATACTAACAGGAGAAACACGATTAAGAGCCAGGCTAACCATCTCTAAGATCTTAAAAATAATTCAGGTGAGAGAGTAAAAGGTTTTGCTTTCAATAACCGTGAAGTGACAAGATTTTAGGGAGTTTTCTTTATAAATCTAGTGACATATTAACTTTTGTACTAAACTAACAAGAGAAACACGATTGAGAGGCCGGCAAATCCTCCCTCTGGGCTTTAAATAGTCTTGGTTAGAGATTTCAATATTTTAATGGTGTTTTCTTTATTGTTACAGTGACAAATTAACATTTTTACGATACTAACAGGAGAAACATGATGAAGAACCCGGCTAATCATCTCTGTGACTTTAAAAACAATATCGATAAGTGAGTAAAGGCTTTCCTGCTTTCAATAATCGTGAAGTGACAAGATTTTAAAGGCATTTTTCTTTATGTGTTTTCTTTTTTAATACCAGTGACAGATTAAATGTTCTACTATAATAAATGG
>NC_059281.1:12987401-13004901 GCF_017591435.1 Portunus trituberculatus
TACTATGTTTTTCTTTGTTTCTCTAATTATTTGTTTATTTATCTATCTATTCTTCTTCTATTTTTATTATTTTGTTCTCTGTTATTTGAGTTACCTATTCGTTTATTTATTTACCTATTTTGTTGTTACTATTTCGCTATAAGGTATTTTTGTTTTATTTTCTGTGTTTATTTATTTATTTCCTTTTTCTATTACTATTTCTTTTTACCGTTCTCATGTGCACACTTCTTTTATTTTTGTTCATCCCTTACATGCGAATTTAATCTGGTTTGGGAGAGTTTCCAATTCAAATTTCACCGAGCCCATATATATAAAAGTTAATTTCGTCTATGGTCTGAATCGTCAACCTTTTTTCATTTAATTTCCAACTTTCCACACAAGAAAACCTGATCAATATAACTTAACCCAATATAACCTAACCTAGCTGAACCCAACCCAACCCAACCTAACAGCGTAACTCAACCCAACCTTACATAACTGAACCTACTCATGTAACCTAATCTAACCTAGCTGAACCTAACGTAACCTAACTTAGCCCTACTCAACCCAACCCAACCTAAGAAGTTCAATGTAACCTCACCTAACCTAACTTAACTTAACCTAACCTAACCTAACCTAACCTAACCAAAACATAAATAAGAAACGGGATAAAAAGTCAAACTCATGATGTAACACCATTAGCCAACCAAGCAGAGAGAGAGAGAGAGAGAGAGAAGGGAGGCAGGGGGAGGGGATACAGGTAAGCTCAGGCACTCAGGTAAATCCAATTACCAGCAAAGGGTTTTAAAGGGTTAAGGGCGAAGGTAGATTACGTAGTGCTAGGCAAAAAAAAAAAAAAAAACAGCAAGAAAAAAGGAAATAATGAAATAATGTCCTGCCTACCAGCTTCTTACCCTGATTGGAGGAGCAACAGGTGGGGAGGGAGGAGAAGAGGTGGGAGGGGGAGAGAAGGAAGAGTAGAGATGAGAGAGTAGTAATGGTTGAGATGAGTGGGAGAAGAGATTGGGAAGCGATAAAAAGGGAGAAGGACAGAGAGAAAAGGGAAGAGAGGTGGGGGAAGGGAGAAATGAGTAAGGATGAAGATGAGAGAAGGAAAGAATAGATAGACAGAGAGAGAGAGAGAGAGAGAGAGAGAGAGAGAGAGAGAGAGAGAGAGAGAGAGAGAGAGAGAGAGAGAGAAATAGGAAAAACCAAAAACACAACTCAATAAAAGGAGGGAAAGACATAAAAATGAGCAACTAATAGAAACAAGAGGAAGAAAGAGAGATAAGTAAACTAGATAAAGAATAATGAAGAAGGAAACGCATAAAGATTGAGAGAAGCATGGAAAAATGAATAAAAGAACAGGAATAAAGGAAAAGAAAAGAATTGAAAAGTAAAAGGGGAATTTTCATATCGCTTATTATTTGGGTCGTAATGAAAAGGGTTTGGTTTTCAATGGTTCTCTTTCGTTGTTTATTGTTATTTGTCTGTCATGAATATTGCAAAACCCAGGAGAAATAATAGAAATTGTCAATGTAGTAGTAGTAGTAGTAGTAGTAGTAGTAGTAGTAGTAGTAGTAGTAGTAATAGTAGTAGTAGTGGTAGTGGTAGTAGTAGTTGAAAGGTGAGAGACTTTTCAATGTATTTTAAGAGTTAATGGTAATGTCTGTTTTGATTTCTGTCCAATTTTCTCTGTTTCTTTCTCCTCTCTCTCTCTCTCTCTCTCTCTCTCTCTCTCTCTCTCTCTCTCTCTCTCTTTCTCTTTCTTTCTGTTTCTAACTTTTGAAAAGGAAGCAAAAGGAGAGGAAACAAGTCTTTGAAAAGTTTTGAAGCTTTTGACAGAATCGTGATGGAAAACACACACACACACACACACACACACACACACACACACACACACACACACACACACACACACACACACACACACACACACAAAACAGCTCAAGAGGAAGCTAATAAATTTGTGAGTCTCCACATTTCCGATGAGAGTTTAACAAGAATTCTGCGTCATTAGGTAAGAATAAAAATAAAACTTTCTTAATTTATATACATTCCTTTGGGCTGCTCCTCTTTAGCAACTGGCAGGTGCAGCACTATGTTTCCCCTGGACTGCGGTGCTCTTGCATAAAACAGGGAGAAAAGTTATTAATGTTTCCTCCACGTATCCCAGCGGAGAGAAGAGGGAAAGAATGGTAGTCTTCAAAGCTTCTCTATACGTCTTACCTGCCAGATCGCACACGTGAAAGGTAATTGACTTTTTGAGCTTATTCACGACTCAAGAGGCAGATTAACAAGAATTACAAGACATTAATTGAGAGAAGATACCCTCGAAAACCGGACTAGAAACATTGTGGCCTTTGAAAACCCTCCTTGTCCTTGAGAGGCAATAAATAAAGCGTACGAGTGGCAGCCGGAGAGAGAGAGAGAGACCTTAATGAGACTCGTGTGAGGAAAGACGCAGGTTCCATGACGAGATCTGAGTGGAGAGACAATTAACATCTTTTTTTCTCCTCTGTTCCTTTTTCCTCTCGAATCTTCCTCTCTGGTACATGAAAAGAGTGAGAGTGAGAAGTGGTAATCGTTGTTCTTGCAAGGGTGAAGGAAGAGAAAGGTTTTTATAATATATCCAGTATATTACCTTGAAGTGGTCATCGTTGTTCTCACTGTTACGTTGTAAGAGTGGAGGAAGAGAAAGATTTTAGACTATTTCCATTAGATTACCTTAAAATGCTCATCTGTCTTCTCAGGGTTAGGTTGAAAGAGAAAGGTTTAAGATTATATCCATTAGTTTACCTTCATTAGATTATATCCATTAGTTTACCTTCATTACACTTCACCGCAACACCTAGTTATAAAATTTCTTGAATATAAAACACTTCACATAACCCTTTCTGTACTGACACCGATTCTTACCACGAGTTTTGGGTAGGATTAGACCAATTTATAGGCATTAGGAAGGGTCTATGGAGGTCAGACGGTTAATGGCCACAGTCTTCACTATTTCAATCCCTACACGAGTTTCTAAAGCTGTATGAAATCACCAAACAGTAACCAGAATGAATGTAAAAACGTGTCATGGTATTGAAGGATTTAAACTGAGAGAGAGAGAGAGAGAGAGAGAGAAGGCTTTGTACTGGCGAGGCGTTGAGCTGAGCGATCCAATAAAACATGACACACACACGAGCAAAGCATTAATAAACGAATCAATTCAGACAAAAATGAAACAGGAATATGAATAACACGTGAACGAATCGACACGGAAAACAAATTGAACACAAAAATATATAAATAAATAACAAAATAACTCAAATAAACAAAATCACGAAACACGGACAGAAAAAAAACAAATGAATAAAACAAAATAATAAAAAAAAAAAAGTTAATTGACTTGTCGAAGGAAATAAACGAGTTTCTCTCCCCTCTCCCTCTCCCTCTCCCTTTCTCTCTCTCCGTGGAAAATTGGAACGCTTTAAATCCGCGGTTCGAATCTTAATGATGCTTCGACGCTTCAATCAAGAGTTCGAACCTTTATGTATGAAAGGCTGAAGCAAGGGAAGGGATACAAATGAAATCCAGGGCAACATCATTAATAAGCTGAATTCATGTCATAAATCCTTCTCACTGGTTTGGGTGCCTGGACATTCCAATATACGCGGGAATGAACAGGCTGACATGCTAGCTCGGTCTGCTGCAGAGCTCGAGGGAGCGTGGAACCTCCGTCGGGATCTGCAGTCATGTCTCTCAGTTGTTAAATCATCAGCAAAACTCCTGTGGCAGAGTCACTGGGACAACCTCCACCTCCACACCACCAAACCTATCCTGGGCGAGTGGGCCTCCTCCAATCGCCCCACAAGGCGGGAGGAGGTGGTCCTCGCACGCCTCAGGATGGGCTGCACCCTCCCCACCCACATGCTCCCCTACATAGCCAACGCCTTCCCACCACAGTGTTCCAGCTGTAATGTCACTCTCTGTCGAGCACATCCTGCTTCACTGTGTGCGTTATCGTGAGGAGAGGCGGCCCTTGGCGGCGTATTGCCGGGGTCGCGGCCTCCCGCTAACGCAAACCACCCTCCTGGGTGATGAACACCCGGATGTGGTCGATAGATTGATGATTTACCTGACTGAGGCCAATTTAATCAGAGAGTTGTGATTTATGTGTATATATTATGTTATTTATTCCATGTATTTATTCTATATATTTATGTAAATAAAAGTATGAAAGTGTGTATGTTTCCAATTTTGCGTGATCTAATGTGAATGTTTTCCCTTCATGTATATATGCAATACGTAGTGATACTACGTAGCCACCCTGTGTGATTGTGATTTATCCCTCCCTCCCCCATGCCCTGACAAAGGACAATAGTTTTGTGATAGGTATAGGATCCCTGTGTGAATGAAGCGTGCATGAGAATATGTGAAGTCACTTACTGTTAAGATATTAAAAAAAAAAAAATAAATAAAAAAAAAAAAAATAAATAAATAAATAAATAAATAAATAAATAAATAAATAAATAAATCCATTAAAAAAATTGTATATACGTTAAAAAAAAAAGCTTTATTTTAAAAGAAATTAAAAAAATGAAAAGTTAAAAAATAAATAAATGGCCTAATACCCAAGACAGGGTGATGGCCAAAAAAAAAAAAAAAAAAAAAAAAAAAAAAAAAAAAAAGGAAGGGTGTGTGTGTGTGTGTGTGTGTGTGTGTGTGTCTCTCTCTCTCTCTCTCTCTCTCTCTCTCTCTCTCCTCTCTCTCATCTGCATCAACTTCCCCTTCCGTAACAAGTTCTTCCTCCTCGTCCTCCTCCTCCTCCTTTTCCTCCTTCTCCTCCTTGTCTTTCTCTTCTTCCTCCTCCATTCTTCTTCTTGTATCTCCATTTCCTCAATCATCTCTTAGTCTTCCTTTTCCTCTTCTTCCTCTTCTTCCTCCTCCTCTTCTTCCTCCTCCTCCTCCTCCTCCTCTCCACTTAGCCAATCAGTTCCCAATTTCTACCCATTAATCCTCTCCCAAATTATTCCTCCTCTTCTTCTTCCACCCCTCCTCCCCTCTCTCCTCCTCCTCCTCCTCCTCCTCTTCCTCCTCCTCCAACTCACTTCCTCTTCCTCATTCTCCACCCCTTAATCTTCCTCCTTCTCTCAATCATATTCTTCCTCCTCCTCTTTGTCCACCACCACCACCACCACCACTACCACCACCATCACCACCTAACACCTCTCCATCTCACTCTCTCTCTTACCCACAGGTGTACCATCCAGAGAAGAGTGACAAGTGGTACCTGGAGATCGCCTCAGTCACCTTCAGAGATGCCGGCGTGTACGAGTGTCAGGTGTCCGCCAGCCCCAAGATATCCCTGCCAATACTGCTCGCTGTGGAAGGTAAGAGTAGTGGTGGTGGTAGGTAGTGGTGGTGGTGGTAGAAGAGGTATTGAGTAGTATGTGAAGGAGGAGATGATGATGAGGAGGAGGAGGAGGAGGAAGAGGAAAGAGGAGTAAGTAAGGAAGAGGATGATGAAGTTGTATATAAGTAGGAGGAGAAGGAGGAGGAAGAAGAGGAAGAGGAAGTAAGTAAGGAAGAGGAGGAGGATGAAGTTGTATATAAGAAGGAGGAGAAGGAGGAGGAAGAAGAGGAGGAAGAAGAGGACGAGGAAGTAAGTAAGGAGGAGGAAGAGGAAGATGATGTATATAAGAGGGAGGAGGAAGAAGGGGAAGAGGAGGAAGAGGAGAAGGATATGATCAATGAGGAGGGAGGAAGAAGAGGAAGATCAAGAGGTATATAAGAAGGAAGAGGAGGAGGAGGAGGAGGAGGAGGAGGAAGAGGAGGGAGTGCAGGATATGATTGTGTCTTGTAGTCTATAATAAAGGAGGAGGAGGAGGAGGAGGAGGAGGAGGAGGAGGAGGAGGAGGAGGAGGAGGAGGAGGAGGGATAACAATTTTCTTCTTTACACTTTTCCTTGTCTATCCACTTATTCAATTTATTCCTTTCTTTATTATTTGTTTATTCCTTTCTTTCTATTCTCTTCCTTTTTTCACATATCATTATTTCTCACTTTTATTTCTTATTTCCTTTATTTCACATTTTTCTTATAATCTTTCATGTTTCTCCTTCTTCCTCATTCGTACCTCCTTCCCTCTCTTCTCCTTCCATCGTCATCTATACACCTGTTCTCTCTCTCTCTCTCTCTCTCTCTCTACGTGTTTCCTTCTTCCTATTTCACATTTTTCTCTATTCCTTATTCATTCCCTTCTCTTCTTTGTTCATTCGCTCTTTAAATACATTTTTCCCCCGTCTCTTTTACCTTCTCCATTTTTTATTCTCCTCTTCCTCCTCCTCCTCTTCCTCCTCTTCTTCTTTCTCATTTCCTTCCTCTCTTTCTTTTCATGTTATCTACTTTTACTTCTGTAACTTTCTTGCTCCTCCTCCTCCTCCTCCTCCTCCTCCTCCTGCTTCTCCTCCTTCTCTATCCCCTCTTTCGTCTTCCTCCTTGCCTTCCTCTTCCTCTTCCTCTTTCTATATTTTAAACACTTTCCTTTCCTTTTTCCAACTTCCACTTCAGTCTCTCTCTCTCTCTCTCTCTCTCTCTCTCTCTCTCTCTCTCTCTCTCTCTCTCTCTCTCAGTAAGTAAGATAATGTAGTAGTAGTGGTAGTAGTAGTAATAGTAGTAGTAGTAGTAGTAGTAGTAGTAGTAGTAGTAGTAGTAGTAGTAGTAGTAGTAGTAGTAGTAGTAGTAGTAGTAGTAGTAGTAGCAGTAGTGGAATAAAATAAGTAATGCACAGTGCCAGAAAGAAAGGAAATAAAATTAGACCACAATCTACATCACAACTAATTCAAAGAAGATGAAAAGAGGAGGGAAAAACTGAACAAAACGAGATGGAAAGAAAGAAGAAGAAAAAAAAAAGGAGATAAAGAATGAGAGAAACTTTCCATAGTGAAAAAGTTAGAGAGAATTTAAAGATGGCTGAAAAGAGAATGAGAGAGAAAGAAGTTAAAATAATGAGGATATTCACTAGCCCGGTAAAAATGAGAGAGAGAGAGAGAGAGAGAGAGAGAGAGAGAGAGAGAGAGAGAGAGAGAGAGAGAGAGAGAGAGAGAGAGAGAGAGAGAGAGAGAAACCCCACACCACAACTATCTTTAAATGCCACAAAGATAACTGGCCAAATTCTCACAAGTATTTCTCCTACCAATGACGCAGAAACCACGTTAACCCCTTCGGTACCGTGACACATTTTTACCTTGAGATTTGAGTACGATTTATTTTTAGACCATTTTATCGACATTAGGAAGGGTCAATGGAGCTCAGAAGATTAATGGCCACAGTCCTCACTATTTCAATCCTCCACATGAGTTTCTGAAGCTGTATCAAATCACCAAATAGCAACTAGAATGAATACGCAAACGTGTCATGGTACTGAAGGTGTTAATCTTGCCCTAGAACCACAAAAACACTCTAAAACGCCCATCACACGAATATTCCTCTTGTTAATAATACAAAAACCATGCTAATCTCTCACTAAAACCATACACCCTTGAAAATCGTTTCACACTAACTAGATCCTCTTAGAAGGGGATTGAAATCTAATTGGGCCTTTTTTTTGTTTATTTATTTTTGTTGCCCTTGCTCAGACTTCCCCTCTTATATAAAACATAGAGTCTTGTTCGACCTGCCACTTCAGCTAGAGCCTCTTAACCCATTCAGTACTAGGACATGTTTCCATATTTATTCTGCTTACTATTTGGCGATTTAAAACAGTTTCAGAAGTTTATGTGGGGAATAGAAGAGTGAAAACTTTGGCCATTAATCTCCTGACCTTCATAGACCCTTCCCAATGTAACTAAAATCGTGTAATCGTACCCAAAACTCAAGGTAGAAATGCGTCCCAGTACTGAAGGATAAAAAAAAAAGCTTGGTTTCTCTTGAATAATGAGCTTAAGTAACCTTCACAAATAAAAGGAGAAATAACAGCAATAACAACAATAAACGTACCCAAAACTCACGGTAGGAAATGCGTCCCAGTACTGAAGGGGTTAAATGGACTAGAAACATGACAAAGTGCTGAGTAATGGCCAGTGTTTGCCTCCTTCGCCTCCCACAGTGCAGCAGGCGCGCATCGAGGGCCCAGCAGAGGTGTTCATCCAGAAGGGGTCCACCATCCGCCTCACCTGCCGCGTCAACACTCACTCTGAGAACGTTGGGACAGTCACCTGGTTCCGCGACACCCACCCCCTGGACTACGACTCTCCCAGGTGTGTGTGTGTGTGTGTGTGTGTGTGTGTGTGTGTGTGTGTGTGTGTGTGTGTGTGTGTGTGTGTGTGTGTGTGTGTGTGTGTTCTGTTTGGGTAAGTTTTTCTTTATCTATTCATTTATTTATCTATTTATTTATTTATTCATTTACGGTTTTACGATTTCGTATCTATATTTTTGTCAGTTAACTGCTACTACTACTACTACTACTACTACTACTACTACTACTACTACTACTACTACTACTACTACTACTACTACTTACGGCATAAAGAATTCTCAAGTAGTAGTAGTAGTAGTAGTAGTAGTAGTAGTAGTAGTAGTAGTAGTAGTAGTAGTAGTAGTAGAAGCAGCAGCATAAGTAGTAGTGCAGTACCATCAGCAGAAAGACTGGATGAGGTAACAATAACAGTAGCAATAGTAGTAGAAGTAACACCAGTGGCAGTAACAATAACACTAATAATAATAATAATAACAATAATAATAATAACACCTACGAACTCTACACTCATTAACATCCAACAGTCTTTTTTTTTTAACCAACGATAACAATAAAAGAAAAAAAAGAAAAAAAGGTTAAAAAGGATACAAAAGACACACCTGGCGAGGCACTAATTAGACAAGCCAGCAGGTAATACATACAGGTGACTTTCAAATCCCAGGTGAGTTTTAAAAGGCCATTCACTTTAAAGGGCCACTCATAACGAGGAGCACACGACTCTAATACACATATTCATAAGGCAGATATTCTTTTTTTTTCCTCTTTTTTCCAGGGTTCATTTATAGTACAGGTCATTTTTTTCAAGTAGGGCCATTTTTTCTGCTTGACCTGACCTCATGACCTATCTCTTCTTCAGTTTATAAAAGGAATTTGTATATTTAATAGGTGAGTGGGTGATGTGATACTGAAATGCTGGGGAGGAGAGAAGAGGAGAGGAGAGGAGAGGAGAGGAGAGGAGAGGAGAGGAGTAGATGAGAGAGGGAAGAGGAAAGGAGAAAAGGAGAAGGAGGAGAAGGTGGAAGAGTAGAAGAACTACCGGGAGAAGAGAAAGGAGTAGGAAGAGAGGAGAGGAGAAGAGAGGAGGAGGAGGAAGAATAGGAGAAGATACCGGGATGAAGATGAAAAGGATTAGGTGATGAAGGAGATTTAAGAAGAGGAGGAAGTGGAGGAGAGGAGAGGAGAGGAGAGAAGAGAAGAGGAGAAGGAGGAGTAGGAAGAGTAGGAGAAGAACTATATGGATAAAGATGAGAATGATTAGATATAAGAGGAGGAGGAAGAAAACGAGGAAGAGAAGAAAGAGAAGGAGGAAGAGGAGAAGCTACAGGATGAAGAGAAGGAATAAAAAAACAGTGATGAATGTAAAAAGCAAATTAATGAGGACAAGAGTGAGTCAGCGTGAGTCAGGATGAGTTAAGCTGAGTCAAGGACGAGTCACTAAATAAATCTTTCACGTGAAGTACTTGAGGGAAATTTATATCACTCTACATCAGCAAATCTGCCACCCACCCCCTTCCTCCTGCTCCACTTCCTCCTCCTCCTCCTCCTCCTCCTCCTCCTCCTCCTCCTCCTCCTCCTCCTCCTCCTCCTCCTCCTCCTCCTCCACGGTAATCCTTCTTCCTGTCTTTTTCTTTCTTACCTGTTCCAGTCACATACCCGAACTCTCTCTCTCTCTCTCTCTCTCTCTCTAACATATCAAAACCAGGATGTATTATGAGAGAGAGAGAGAGAGAGAGAGAGAGAGAGAGAGAGAGAGAGAGAGAGAGAGAGAGAGGAGGGGGGAACGACAGAAACCTAAAGAAAAAACAATAACAGTAATGATAATAACAAATAAATAAAACAGAAAATTAGTGAAAGAAAACGAAACACACAAACACAGAAAGAAAACGGATTAGACCAGGTGTCTTTGAAGGGGTCACTTAGGTAAACATGACGCACGCCAAGACGAGGAGGGCGAGAACACCTGGCGTGAGCACCTGATGACCTGAGGGTGCTAATACGTGAGGGATGGAGGACGAAGGCAGGAAGGAAGGGTAATTTGCACCGTGGAAAAGGAGACACCTGCGTTTTGGCTCGGAAGAGGGAGCAGGTGGTGGTGATGGTGGTGGTGGTAGTGATGGTGGTGGTGAAGGAAGACGAGAGGAAGAAGAAAGGATTAGGAGTAGGAATTGGAAAAGGAGGAAAGGAACGAGAAAAATATGAATGAAACAAAACTAAACAAAAAAAGAAAGGATGAGGAGGAAGAGGAGGAGAAAAAGGAGGAGGAACAAGAAAACATCAAAAAAATAAAAAAAAACTACACAAAAAAAGAACAAATATATCGGAATTACACAAATTTATAAAGTAGAACACACAATGAAAACAACAACAACAACAACAACAACAACAACAACAACAACAACAACAACAAAAAAAAAAACAAAACACACACAAGATTAAGTAAGCATCACCTAGCTAGATATCGTGTGTGTGTGTGTGTGTGTGTGTGTGTGTGTGTGTTCGAGATCCTCTTTTGCACGTCAGCTCGTCAAAAGAGATTGGATATGAAATGCATGTCATATTTCACAAAGTATTCTGGCGGTCCAAGTGAGGGAAGGGGAGGGGAAGAGAAGGGAAGGGGTGGGGAGGGGAGGGAAGGGAAGGGAAGGAGTAGGGGGAGTGACGTGACGAAAGCTTGTGTTCCCTGGAGAAGGAGGAGGAGGAGCAGGAGGAGGAGGAGGAGGAGGAGGAGGAGGAGGAGATGGGAAAAAATTAGAACGGACCCAGGGAGAGAAAGGAAATAATTCGTTGGAAGAGAGAGAGAGAGAGAGAGAGAGAGAGAGAGAGAGAGAGAGAATTCACTCACACTCTTCCACTCTCTCTCTCTCTCTCTCTCTCTCTCTCTCTCTCTCTCTCTCTCTCTCACGCAATGCAATCTAATCCTAAATGCGGTTTCGGTTTCGTTCTTGTGTAACTTCTTCCTCCTCCTCTTCCTCCTTCTCCTCCTCCTCCTCTTCCTCCTCCTCCTCTTCCTTCTCCTCCTCTTCCTTCTCCTCCTCCTTTCTCCCACCAGATGTCACTACAGTCGTACTCTATATCCCACCACACTCCTACCTCCTCCTCCTCCTCCTCCTCCTCCTCCTCCTCCAAGTACTTTTGGTGCCTGGTGTAGAAAAAGGAAGAAGAAAAAGAGGAGGAAAAGAAGAGGAGGAGGAGGAGGAGGAGGAGGAGGAGGAGGAGAAGCTTAACGAAGACCTTTTTCCTCGTGAGCTCTTTCGTGGAAAATACTATGAAAGGGAAATTGTTAGTCTCTCTCTCTCTCTCTCTCTCTCTCTCTCTCTCTCTCTCAGAAAATAAGAAAACAGGAAAAATCACAGAGTAATCATTTAAACTATATAATATGTATCTCTCTCTCTCTCTCTCTCTCTCTCTCTCTCTCTCTCTCTCTCTCTCTCTCTCTCTCTGCAGGGGCGGGGTGAGCGTAGAGATCGAGAAGACGCCCACCAGGACCACCTCCAAGCTCTTCATTACAAGGGCCATGAGGAGTGACGTGGGTAACTATACGTGTGTTCCCCAGTTCGCTGACGCCGCCTCTGTCTTGGTCCACGTGGTCAATGGTGAGTTTTTGGGGTCGTGTGAAGGTTGGTGAGTGTGCTATGAGTGGCTTTGTGTGTGAGTGAGAGGTTTTTGTGGATATTTCTGGAGGGTTTTGTGTGTTTTGGTGGTGTTTTGTGTGTTTTGGTGGTGTTTTGTGTGTTTTGGTGTTTTGTGTGTTTTGGTGGTGTTTTGTGTGTGGTGTGTTTGTGTGTTTTTGGTGTGTTTTGTGTGTTTTGTGGTGTTTTGTGTTTTGGTGGTGTTTTGTTTTTTGGTGTGTTTTGTGTTTTTGGTGGTGTTTTGTGTGTTTTGGTGGTGTTTTGTGTGTTTTGGTGGTGTTTTGTTTGTTTTGGTGGTGTTTTGTGTGTTTTGGTGGTGTTTTGTGTGTGTTTTGGTGGTGTTTTTTGTGTTTTTTGGTGGTGTGTTTTGTGTGTTGGTGTGGTGTTTTTGTGTGTGTTTTGTGTGTGTTGTGTGTGTGTGTGTTTTGGTGTGTTTTGGTGTGTTTTGTGTTTTGTGTGTTTTGGTGGTGTTTTGTGTGTTTTGGCTATTTTTCTGGATCAGTGAAGAGTTTTGTAGTGTTTTGCGTGTATTTTGGGTGTTTTTGTGTTTTGCGGTGGGTGAGTGTTTTCTGTGGTGTATTTGGTGTAATTGTATGTAATTTGTGTGTTTTGTGTGTTTTTATGGATGGATAAAGAGTTTTGTGGTGTGTTTTGCTGATTCTATGTGTGTATTGTGTGTTGTGTGTTTTTCTGTGTGAGTGATGAATTTTTGTGCTGTGTTTTATTGGTATTTCGTGTGATTTGGCTGGTTTTGTGGGTTCTGTGGGTGTTTTTGTGGGTCTTTTGGTGTATTTTGAGGGTGTTTCGTGTTTTGGGTGTTTAAGAGTGAATGAGTGTGTTTTTATGGTGTTTCTGAGTGTTTCTGGTGGTGTTTTGGGTGTTTTGGGTGTTTTTCGGGGTTATGTAGGTGCGTTTTGGTGCTTTTGTGGGTGTTTTGTGTTTTGGGTGTTTTTTGGGTTATGTGGGTGTGTTTTGGTACTTCTGTGGGTGTTTTAGGTGCATCGGGTGTTTTCCCTGGGTGGGTGAAGAATTATTTGTGGTGTGTTTTGGTGATTCTCTGTGTGTTTTGGGTGTTTTATGTGTTTTCTGGGTGAGTAATAAATTTTTGTGGTGTTCTGGTGTTTTTGGGTGTTTTTGGGGTGTTTTGGATGTTTTTTCTGATTTCTGTGGGTGTTTTAGGTGTTTTTGTGTGTTTTGGATGTTTTCTGGCTGGCTGAGGATCTTTTCTGGTGCGTTTTGGTCTTTCTGTTGTTTTTTTGTGCGTTTTAGTTGTGATTGAGTGAGTAAGTTTCTTTGGTTACCGTGTGTGTGTCTTTGGTGGGTAAATGAGGGTCTTTTGTGGGTGTTCTGTGTGCTTTAGTGGGTGATTGACTGAGTAATTGTCTTTTGTGGGTGACAGGGCTTTGAGTGCTTCGGGTGAGTGACCTTGACTGTGTGTGGTTGCCTGGTTACATTAGCTTGGTTTACTGGTGTGTTTGTATAGCTGTGTTTGTCTACTGTTTGTATTCATGTAATCCTCACTTATTTTCTCTCTCTCTTTTTTTCTCTCTCCCTTTCGTTCTCTCCTTCCTTCCTGCTCTCTCTTGCTTTTTTTTTTTTTATCTCCCCTCCTTTCCTTATTTCTCAGCCTGATTTTCTTATTTCCTTCTTTCCTTTCTTCATTTTATCTTTTCTTTCTTCCTTCTTCTTTTTCTCCTTCCTTTTTTTTCTTATTTTCTCTCTTTACCTTTTTTTCGCATTTTTTTATTTCCATTTCGTAAATTCTATTCTTTCAATATCCAATACACGTACTTTCCTCAATAATTCACTATATTTCCTCCATTTCTCTCTCTCTCTCTCTCTCTCTCTCTCTCTCTCTCTCTCTCTCTCTCTCTCTCTCTTTTCTTTTGTCTTCCTTGTAATTTTTTTTTTATTTCCATTCCTAAATTTTCAACCCACTGTTTCCATTTCCATTTTTCCTCAATAATTCACTCTATTTCATTCATTTCTATCTCTCTCCTTTTTCTCCCCACTAAGCTTCTGTTTCCCTTTGTCTTCCCTGCTCTGTTTCATTTCCATCTCAATGTTCAACTCACTGCTTACATTTCCACTTTTCCACTTTCTTTCCCTTCAATTTCCGCTATTACTTATTTTTTTCCTCACTCAAATCCTTCTTCTCTTTTCTTCACTCCTTTCATCAGATATTTTCCAACACAAACCTTACTTTTCTTCCTAATCAATTTATTTTCTTCACTTTTTCCCCTTCCTTCCTTTCCTAATTTATCTATTCCTCCATTTATCTCTTTTCCCTCCCTCAATCTTAAAGACAGTTCTTACTTTTTTTAATCAGTCTATCTTCTTTTAACTTCTATCTCTCCTTCTCTTTTCAATGAACTCCTTTCCTATTCTATCTTCAATCTCCGTTCCTCTCCCTTCGCAAACACATAATTTTCCTCCACCTCCTTTCCCTTCCCTTTATTCCTTATCACTCTTCCACTCCTCCACTGCTAAGTACATTCCTGTCCCTCTAACCCTCATCCACCTCGCCTCTCTCCCTCCTGACGCGGCTGCCACAGGAGAGGAATCAGCTGCCGTACACACTGCCGGCAGCGTCACACACCGAGGAGACCCGCGTGTGTGTATCCTGCTGGTAATGCTACTGTTGGTGTGGCCCTGTTGGCGGTGACGCTGCTCCTGCCCCCTGGTGAGTGTGTGTGTGTGTGTGTGTGTGTGTGTGTGTGTGTGTGTGTGTGTGTGTGTGTGTGTGTGTGTGAGTGAGTGAGTGAGTGAGTGAGTGAGTGAGTGAGTGAGTGAGTGAGTGAGGTGGAGGAGGAGGAGGAGGGGGAGATGGAGGAGGAGAAGAGATGGAAAAGAAGTTATTTATAGTACTTGTCCTTGTGTTCCACGTGTGTGTGTGTGTGTGTGTGTGTGTGTGTGTGTGTGTGTGTGTGTGTGTGTGTGTGTGTGTGTGTGTGTGTGTGTGTGTGTGTGTGTGTGTGTGTGTAAACTAAAATAAAATAAAAAAAGCAGGAGAAAAGTTAGAGAGAGAGAGAGAGAGAGAGAGAGAGAGAGAGAGAGAGAGAGAGAGAAAGATGGGAAGGAAATAAATTAAGAAACAAGAAATAAAAAGATAATAAGAAAAGATAAAAAAAATAAGAACACACAATAAAATACTAAAAAAAAACAGAAGAGAAAAAAGAGAAGAGAAACAAGAGGAGGAGAAAACAGGAGAGGAGAAAAAAGGAAGAGAAAAAAAAGTCTTTATTTTTTACACTCGTAGCAATATAACATAAGAAATCTCAAGAACCATCCTGCTACCTATTAATCACACGAGGAGGAGGAGAAGGAGGAGGAGGAGGAGGAGGAGGAGGAGGAGGAGGAGGAGGAAAGAAGAGGAAGAAGAGGATTAATTACAAGAGGAAATATAATTGCCATCCACGTACGTCTGTCTCCGTGAGGGAAAAATGGGAAAAAAGGAGAGAGAAAAGAAATTATTTTATTAAGAATGATGAATGGAAGAGATGGCGGATGAATCTAAGAATGATGAGAGTAAGAAGAATGACGATAAGATTAATAAAACAAGCCTTCTCTCTCTCTCTCTCTCTCTCTCTCTCTCTCTCTCTCTCTCTCTCTCTCTCTCTCTCTCTCTCTCTCTCTCTCTCTCTCTCTCTCTCTCTCTCTCTCTCATACCTTTCCTTTCTCTAACTTTCAATACAATACACAACACCGATTGGTCCTTCTCCTCCTCCTCCTCCTCCTCCTTCTTTATCTATTTCCTCCTTCTCCTCCTTTGAACCTTAACACAACTATGATACACACTTCTCCTCCTCCTCCTCTTCCTCCTCCTCCTCCTCCTCCTCCTCCTCCTCCTCCTCTTCCTCCTTTTCGACATGAAACAGACAAATGAAGGAGAGGTCTGTGTATGTGTGTGTGTGTGTGTGTGTGTGTGTGTGTGTGTGTGTGTGTGTGTGTGTGTGTGTGTGTGTGTGTGTGTGTGTGTGTGTGTGTGAGTTATGTTGTGGCGCGGCGGTACCTCACCTATCACCTGGTAATGGATATTGATTCACCTGAGAGAGGCAAACACGCTCGGCCCCTTCCCCTTGTGGTCAGCTGGGTCTCTCTCTCTCTCTCTCTCTCTCTCTCTCTCTCTCTCTCTCTTCCATTGTTTGTTTTCAGTTATTTTCTTTTACAATGATGAAATTAAAATGATCTTCAAGTGTGTGTGTGTGTGTGTGTGTGTGTGTGTGTGTGTGTGTGTGTGTGTGTGTGTGTGTGTGTGTGTGTGTGTGTGTGTGTGTGTGTGTGTGTGTGTGTGTGTTCCTTCTTCATGGATATTAGGTATGTTTAGCAGAGGAAATGGAAGATAAGGAGGAAGAGGAGGAGATGAAGGAGAGGAAGGAGGAGGAGGAGGAGGAGGAAAAGTAGTAAAAATGTACAAGACACATAGCAACAACATGAGAAAGAAGACAAACACAAAGAGAAAGATGAGAAGGAGGAGAAGGAAAAGAAGGATAAGAGGAAAACGACGATGCAGAATGAGGAAGAGGAGGAGGAGGAGGAGGAGGAGGAGGAGGAGGAGGAGGAGGACAAAGAGCATTAACATAAGAAAGAAGACAAACGGAAGTACAGAGGGGAAAAAAGTGAAGGTAGAAAAGATGAAGAGGAGAGGAGGAGGGAGAGGAGAAGGAGGAGAAGGAAAAGAAAGAGGAACTAGAAGAGAACGCTAACAACTTTTTCATATCTTCTCTTCACAGGAGGAGGAGACGCTGAGGTGAAAGAGACACAGCGATCTATCATTCTTCCTCTATTTTTTCCGAATCACTAACACCACCGCCACCACCACCACCACCACCACCACCACCACCATCACCACCGCCAAGAACATCACCATAGAATCTTCACTGTGGTGGTGTGACGAGAAAGAGACGGAGAAAATCATTGGCATTATAATTCTGGTTTTGATTAGAGTCATTATCACTAACTACTATTACTACTACTACTACTACTACTACTACTACTACTGTTACTACTACTATTACTACTACTACTACTATTACATCACCACCATTTCCATTACCATCGATCATTCACTAACGCTACCACCACCACCACCACCACCACCACCCCCTCCAGTCTTCCCTCACCCTCTTTCTACAATCGCTTCCATCATCCCTGACAACTTTATTTCTTGCCATTATAGTCATCTCATAATTTCTCGCCTCATTCACTGCTGGCGCCTCTAACTAAATCTCTCTCTCTCTCTCTCTCTCTCTCTCTCTCTCTCTCTCTCTCTCTCTCTCTAAACACGTCTATAACAAAAGAGCGGCTGAAAAGAAATCAGTAAAATAAAAAACACGATTTTGAACATAACGTAACAACAGGAAAAGAGAAAATAACGAAACTTTATGAACTTCCCCCATCAGTGTGTGTGTGTGTGTGTGTGTGTGTGTGTGTGTGTGTGTGTGTGTGTGTGTGTGTGTGTGTGTGTGACGGTAACTACTGAGACGCTAAATTAAGTGTTAGTTTGGAAAGAGTTACGGTGACGCCACGAAGGAAGGAAGGAAGGAAGGAAGAAAGGAAGGAAGGAAGTAAGTCTGCCTCTCCTGGTCTTAAGGACTCAATGGAAAGGGAAACAACGATTGATGAAAATAGGTGGTTAGAATTGAAGAG
>NC_059281.1:13009901-13024901 GCF_017591435.1 Portunus trituberculatus
AAAAAAATATATTAGCGGACAATCATTAGCGTTAGATATGTAAGTAACTTGTTCAGGAGAAGCAAAATGAATCAACCAGACACTTCGACACCATATCATGTATATCAGTAGAAGGAAAACAATATTAACAGATGATCATTAGCGTTGAAAATCACCCTTTTTTCCTCTCCTTTTCCTCCCAAATGGAAATAGATTTTATTTTTACTTTTTTTTCTCCCTCTCTCTCTTTTCTCAACTCCTTTTATGCAGCGGCAATTAAGAGGCATTTGTTCCCGTGTCCTTTTTGCAGTCCTCGGCCAGACTAATTAGCGAGTCAGAGATATAGGATATACTTATCTTCGCTGCAGATTAAAAGGAGCCTCACATTAAAACTCTACATTGAGACACGTTGAACCTTGAAACACACACACACACACACACACACACACACACACACACACACACGTTCCATTGTTTTTATTTCTATCCACAGCAAATTTTCGTGTCTCAAGAAATTTGTCTGAGTTTTGTTCGTATTTCAAGAGATTTTCAAGATTTCGCTTAATTTTAAGAGATCTTTTATGTCTTCCCTCTCCCTCCCTCTCTCTCTCTCTCTCTCTCTCTCTCTCTCTCTCTCTGAGCAATAACCTGCACATAATTGGCACCACAAGTCGCGGAGGTGGAGTGTTTGCCGAGGAGTCAAGGCAATCTGTCTCCCTGGTCCTCCTCTCCCACTAGTGGCTGGAGCACAAAGGGCGCGGTGCTGAGGGTCCTCGCTCACACACCACAATAACACCTCTAACACCGATCTAATCCTGCTTGGTACACGACCGTCATTACCCTGGCCCTAAACCTGAAAAAAAAACAAGAGAAATTGCAAGAATCTATTTAGACATACTTATGGGATTCCCTGTATGAAATATGGTTTATCTACTTCCACCTATCAACTTCAGCCATTTTATTTACAGCTGCCAAACAACTCGGCGCTAACAACCACTTATCTGAGAAGCAACGACGGAGACTAGCGCTTGTTTGTATAGTAAGTCAAAATTACCTTATTATACGTATCGTGGAGCCAAACAAGGAATAAAAAGATACACTGTTGTTTTAAATCTCCCATATTATCTCCTGTAAATCCCTCCGCTACAGTACAGACCACAAGTAAGATGATTAAAGCGCTACATCACTGTTTACATAGGGGGAAAGACACTCCATTCCCGCAGCCAGCAACAATAAGGTGAGCAGCAGCAGCAGGAGCAGCAGCAGTCTGTGGTCGCGGGAGGCAGCGCGGAAACTGAAAGGTGCCTTGAGGGAAGTTGCTAATTAGGAGAGAGAGAGAGAGAGAGAGAGAGAGAGAGAGAGAGAGAGAGAGAGAGAGAGAGAGAGAGAGGGGGGGGAGAGTTTGAGGGTTCCTTCGTGTTGTGTTATCCAATTATCTTCGACGACACTTGAGACTCGCGCCCGATGTATAGACAGGCCGTGTGAGGGTCTTGTCCCCCACCCCTCCCCACACACACACACACACACACACACACATTGCTGCTGTTCCCTCCTCCTCCTCCTCCTCCTCCCCCCCCCTGTCATCATCGTCCTTCCCCTCTTTCTCCATCTCTTCCTCCTCTTAATCCTTTCTTTTATCATTCACCTTCTTTCCTTCCACTCTCCTCTTTTTCCTATATCTTCCTTCTTTCTCTTCTACTTCGTTCTCTATGCTGTCTTCCAATTCTTATTCCTTTTCCTCTTCTCCGTCACCACCCGTCTTTCCTTCCTACTCCTTTCCCTCCTCGCACACTGCATCAGCGGACTGTGTTGTCACTGCAGCAGCATAAACGGACAGACCTTCCAGTGAATACCGTAGTGTTATGAATAGAATGGCCGTGTTTGAAGTGACTGGCACAATGAAACACAAAGGAAAACTGAACGGTGCATACTAACTGGCTATACGTGGCTGTCTTACCGTATACTGCTCTAGAACATAGGAAAAATCAGTTTATTTATTATTTCTATCTGATTTGGGATAAGACAGTGGATAATCAAAGTAATAAGAGCAAGACCAGTAACGTTTTAATAAGTTGTAATCAAAGTCACCATGCTCGACTTTGTACAGGCAATTGAAGGTTTGAACTACCATACGTTCTCTCATCATGAACTACTAAAAACATTGGTAAAAGTTAAGTATTGTTTGAGATTACTCGTTTGCTTCTCTCGTCTTGTTTTCCTTAATCTTATCGCCACACACACACACACACACACACACACACACACACACACAATCTCTTCTCATCAAACACAAAAACCTTATCTCATACACTTTAAACCTCATCTCAAACACCTGATATCTCGTCTTACCAAACACACAACCATAATCTAAGCACACAAACATACCTAATTAAAAACACGTCTCACCAATCACAACACATCTCTTGTCTCACCAAACAAAAACCTTCTCATGCACCTTAAACCTCATCTCAAACACCTGATGTCTCGTCTCACCAAACAACCCAAATCAAACCGATATACCTAATTAAAAACATTGTCTCACCAAACAAAAACCTCTCAAAATACCTCATGCCTCATCTCACCAAACTCGAGATCTTCATGAAACAAACCGATGCCAAATTAAAAAAAAAAAAATCAGAACCAATAAACAACTCGTCTCAAACATCCAACAGACAGATGCCACAATCAATAAAAACTCATAAAAAGCCCTGAAGCAAAAACGACGCTCACTTTGACCTCACATAGATCAAGGGGCAATGAAAGTTTCTGGATAGTGCTGGAAGTCCCGGTAGCGCTCTCTTCTCACTCACGTGCGAGGTGTCGAAAGTAATGTTAGGAGGATCAACAACACTGCAGTGGTAGATAAGTGGCAGTTTGGAGTAAACTGTACTAGTAGGATCCATAGTAGTAGTAGTGGTAGTAGTAGTAAAGGCGGTGGTAGCGTCATTAGCAGGTTTAGTATTGATGGTAGTGGATGTATCGGTGGTGGTAGTAGTTGTAGCGGTGGTAGTAGAAGTTGTAGCGGTGGTGGTAATGGTAGTAGAAGTTACTGTAGCAGTAGTAGTAGCAGTAGTTGTGGCCGAAGAAGACGTGGCAGGAGTGGTGGTGGTAGTAGTAACAGTAGTGGTGGTGGCCGGGGTGATTGTAGTTGTAGCAGTAGAAGTAGTTGTGGTGGCGGTGGTCGGGGTGGTGGTGGTAGTGGTAGCAGTAGTAGTAGTAGTGGTAGTGGTGGCGGTTGGGGTAGGCGTAGCAGGGGTGGAAGTAGTAGCAGTAGTAGTAGAGGGAGTGCTAGTAATGGTGGTGGTGGTGGTGGTGGTGGTGGTGGCTGGGGTAGTGGTGGTAGCAGTAGTAGTGGGAGTGCTGGTAGTGGTGGTGGCTGGGGTGAACGTAGCTGAGGTGGTAGTAGTAGCAGTTGCAGTAGTGGTGGTGGTAATGGTAGTAGTGGTGGTGGCGGTGACTGTGGTGGCAGAAGTGGAAGTCTCAACAGTGGAGGTGGAGGTAGGAGAAGTTTGGGTATTCGTAGTACTTTCGATAGTAAAGGTGTAGTAGACACGACCAGGACGAGGAATAGGCAGAGCACCATCAGCAGTTGTAGCAGTAGCAGTAGTACCAGTAGCAGCAGTAACAGCAGTAGCAGTACCAGTAACACCAGTAGTAGCAGTGCACACAGCCTCCATGGTGTAAATGGTAACACTGGCAGTAACACTAATGTAGTCGTACCATGCGCCGGTAGTCACGCAGTAGTCGTCACCATCGTCATACTCCGGCACACTGTAGTCTCCCTCCTCGCTGGAATACAAACTCGATCCGTCACAGGAGCTACAGGAGCTGCTGGAGCCGGTATCGCTACATGCAGAGCCACATTCAGGGTCGTAATCGGGGTCGTAATCGGGGTCGTATTCTTGGTCGTAGTCTAAACTATAGTCAGAGTCGTACAACTGACTGCCCTCGTCGTCAGTAGTTTCAGCGTCTTCCAGGATCGGGTGGAGGAAGCAAGCCCGACAGATGCCCCGATTAGGCAGGTTATCGATGACCACGAGTCCCTGGGCACAGCAGAGACGCACCACCACCACCAGCACTGCCACCAGCACGGCCCTCATCTAGGGAGTGGAAGGAGAGAGATGATGCAAGGTTAAGGTGGCAGAGTTACTTGAAGAGCTTATAACAGTAAAGGAGGAATGCGGGTAAAAAAGAGAAAAGCGAGGTTGAGGTAATGCAGAGTTACTTTAATAGAGACCGTAGCTTAAAACAGTAAGAAGGAATGAGTGACAAAGTAGAGACAAAGCGAGGTTAAAGTAGTAAAAAAAAAGGAATGAGTAGAAAAAAAAGACGAAGTGAGGTTAGAATAGAGCAGAGTTACTTTAATAAAGACAGTAGCTTAAGTAAAAGGAAGGAATGCGAGTAAAAAGAGAGAAGTGAGGTTAAATTAGCGCAGTTACTTAGACAGTAGCATATAACAAGAAGGAAAAGAGTAAGAAAAAAGACATTGCCTAATATAACACACAACACAGAAGCCACCCCCAAAACCCCCAACCCCCCGTGGCTGTTTCTAATACACACTGAGGGAGGGAGAAAACGTACACACACGGGTAATGAGTAAAGTAGCGCTGGACTCATTTATATTCATTACGTCAGCCGCACTTCATTAGCCGAGTAAATCACAGCGCCAGTAACCATCAACTGTGCGGGAAGGAAGAAAAAATGACGACACCACTTTGATATACAGTTAATTACGACCGATACTTCACTCCATTGGCTCAAAATACACACCTTTAATTAATTACCAGAGAGAGAGAGAGAGAGAGACAAACGAGAAAGATAGATTCATTACATCACTTCTTCCTTTCATTCCTTTGATTTGATTCTAATGACAACCTGCTACCAAGCCCTTCCTCTGAATAACCTTTGATATCACCGAGCAAAATGAACACGCAGCAACGCCTTTGAAGCTCACGGATCATGGCTTCAGCGCTCAATACTGTACATGTAATCCCCATTTTTGTTCCAAGACGTATTTAATTACTTCACTCTACCATATCTACAGACGGAGACTATAGATTTTTCAGTATATTGTGATGCTTTCCAAATCTCTGCCTACACAATGAACAGATTAGTAAAACAACTCAGTCTTACATCAGTTCTATTTTCTTGTCATTCTCTCCGTCCACAACACCTACCTATGATAATTCGCCAACTGAGAAACATTAATCAAACCTACTGCAATATAATCTAATGTAAATCCAACTTAACATAACTCAATCTAACATAATTAAGCCACCTCGTTACCGCTTCCGCCCAAAGGAACCACCCAAAACAAAACACCACACCTTACAGAAACTAACATACCTTAACGTAAACTCAACTTCACACGATCTAAACCACCACACTGTTTACTTCACATCACCACCAACCCACCTTGCCACCACCGTCCATAGCACTGGCCCGGTAAAACGATGTTATTCTAATCAGCTGTTCCGGCCAGACTGAGGCACAAGCTGACGTTTCCTTAGCTCGCCTCGCCTCAAACACTCATAGTGAAAAGGTAAAGAGAAAGAGGGCACAGTCGTTAAGTGTTGTGTGATTGAAGTAGATTCGGGTTAGTGGTGCTGAGTCAATACGGTGCTTTAAAATACCACACAAGTTTATGAATGGGGATGATTAGTGTGAATAGAGAAGATTGTTTCATACTGGGACTGCCACGTGTAGACCTAATGGCTTTTTACAACTCTTTTTATCTTCTCTTTCTCGAAATGAGCACCCACTTGCCAGCTACTGCTCGTGTTAGTAGGAAGGGTATTAAGGACATCGGTACTGCTATTCACACACCCACAGTCGTCCCCGCTCACCAAAGAAAGAGTTCCCCGTAGCCATACAAACCAATTATACAAATTCTAGAGGCCTTTCTCCCTGATGCCATCAATATACAACCTCTCGTTTTGAATCCATGAGTTGGGTGGCGCTTGTCTTACCTGGCCTGCTTCACACTGCTTCCTTCCTGCGCTTCTTTCACCTGAAACTCATTTGTACACTACGACAAACAAACTAAGAAAAGGAAACAAAAAAAAGACAAAAGACACAAAGAAAGATGAAACACACAAGTCACAAAAAAGTAAATGACAGCAAAAATAATATATAAAAGGAACAAAGATAGATAAAAACATACAAAAGTCACAAAAAAAGAAAATGAGAGAGAGAGAGAGAGAGAGAGAGAGAGAGAGAGAGAGAGAGAGCAAAGATCAACACTCACCCACCACCATGACGATTCTTGTTGTATCACACGGACGCACACACACACACGTTGGTTGCAATTCTTACTCTAGAAAGAGAAAAAGAATATATTAAAGAAAGTTAGATAAAATGTAAGAAGATAAAGAAGTATAAGTTTATTCTCTTTTCCTTTCTCCCTCTGTTCCCTTTCCTCCTCTCCCTCACCTAACCTACTTCAATAGTCATCACTGCTTTGAACGCACTTCCCTCCTCGCACACACACACACACACACACACACACACACACACACTAATGGAAACAGGCATGCAACCGAGAGCATACACACACACACACACACACACACACACACATCAAAGTAATATTCTATCCACTGATGTATGATTAGTGTCTCCGTGTGTGTATGTGTGTGTGTGTGTGTGTGTGTGTGTGTGTGTGTGTGTGTGTGTGTGTGTGTGTGTATGTCTGTGTGTGCAGCTTATAATTTACAACAAAATGTATACTACAAACAGAAACTTTGTTCATACTAATCATACATATATAGATATATTCATGCATACATATATGTACATACCTTTATTAAACTCTCCCTAATATATTACACGCACACACTCACACACATTCTCTCTCTCTCTCTCTCTCTCTCTCTCTCTCTCTCTCTCTCTCTCTCTCTCTCTGGCACATTAAATCCCAAACATTATTTTTCATTTTATTCTTCCTTCCTTCATTTCCTTTATTACTTCTCACTAACTTTCTTATTATTTACAATTCTTCTTGCTTCCTTCCTTCCTTCCTTCCTTCCTTCCTTCCTTCCTTCCTTCCTTTCTTCCTTCTTTCCTTCAACTCCTTCTCAACTTCCACATCCTCATTCTTCCTTTATTTCCTTTACTATTCCAGATTTTCCCCGTCTTTTCTATTCTCTACTAACACACACACACACACACACACACACACACACACACACACACACACACACACACACACACACACACACACACACACACACACACACACACGGAAGTATTCTTTACCTTAATAACAGCCCGTTTCAGTTTATGAGAGTAGTTACTATCTCTAACGACCTCTAACTACCCTACTATCTCTCTCTCTCTCTCTCTCTCTCTCTCTCTCTCTCTCTCTCTCTCTCTCTCAATTGTTTAGATATTGCCTTTCTTTCATCGATGGGAAAAAATGACAGGTATTTTTTCACACCTGTTGCTTATTATGTGTGTGTGTGTGTGTGTGTGTGTGTGTGTGTGTGTGTGTGTGTGTGTGTGTGTGTGTGTGTGTGTGTGTTGTGGTTATAAAAAGACGGAAAATGTGCATAAAAAGAAAAGAAAGAAAAAGAAAGGAAAGGAAAGGATGGAAGGAAGGAAGGATAAAAGGAAGGAAGGAAGGAAGGAAGGAAGGAAGGAAGGAAGGAAGGAAGAAGGAGGAAGGAAGGAGGGAAGTACAGAGAGAAGAGAGAGAAGAGAGGAGAAGAGAGAGAGAGAGAGAGAGAGAGAGAGAGAGAGAGAGAGAGAGAGAGAGAGAGAGAGAGAGAGAGAGAGAGAGAGAGAGAGAGAGAGAGAGAGAGAGAGAGAGAGAGAGAGAGAGAGAGAGAGAGAGAGACAACAAATGACACGAATACTTACAGAGAACCTAAACAAACAAATTATCCTTAATACCCTCACTCTTTCCTCCCCTCACTTCCCTTCCCTCCCCTCTCCCCTTACCTTCCCCTTTCATTTCATTATCTTCCCCTTAACCTTCCGTGACATTTTTCTCTCCCTTGATATTTTTCCCCTGGTCTTCCCTCCTCCCTCTCCCTCTCTCCCTCTCCCATACCTCATCACGAGTTAGTTCTGTCAACACTATTTTTGATTAAGGGAAGATTGGTCATTATGCAAAGGGAAGGAGGGGAGCAGATGGAGGAAGATGAAGAGGTGGAGGAGGAAAGGTGCAGGAATTATGAAGGAAGTGGATGAGTGGATAAGGAGAGAATTTGAGGCATTTGCTATGGAGTTTAAATATGGGTGGATGGAATAATGGGTGAGTGTTTCCGTTTGTGGGCCAGTGTGTGAGTGGATGAGTCGGGTAAGTGGATGCAGGATTTTGTGTTTTTCTTTATATTTCCTTTTTTTTTTTTCTCTTCTTGCTATTTTTCTTGTCTTATTTTCGTATTTGCTTGCTTTCCTTTCCCTTCTCTTCTCATTCTTTATCTTTTTTGTCTCCTTCCCTCCTTTTCTTTTCTACATTTTTGTTTTCCCCATCTTCGTCCTTCGTCTTGTTCTTTTCTATCTTCCTTTACTTCTGTTTCTTCTTCTTTTTCATCTTCCTACTGCTCCTCCTCCTCCTCCTCCTCCTCCTCCTCCTCCTCCTCTTTTTTTCCTCTTCCTCCTCCTCCTCCTCCTGCTCCTCCTCTTCTTCTTCTTCTTCCTCCTCACATTGGGTGTTTATGGTGTGGGGAACAAAAGCCTTTATCGAAAAGTTGACAAATTCCAGACAGAAACTCCTCCTCCTCCTCCTCCTCCTCCTCCTCCTCCTCCTCCTCCTCCTCCTCCTCTTTCTCTTACTTCACTATTTTCCTCTTTTCTTTATTTCATCTTTTTCCTTCTTTTCGTTTTCTTTTATCTAGTTTTGTTTATTTATTGTTTTACCCTTACTTTCTTTATCATTCTTTGTTACTATTTCTATCATTCCTGTTCTTTTTATTCCTATTCCTTCACCATCTCTTCTTTACCCTCTTTTTTTTTTTTTTTACCTTCCCTTTCCTTTATTGCATTTTCCTTCTCGTTCTCCTTCGTTTACTGCCTTTCTTTATTCCCCTCTTCCTAATTTACATCTTCGACCCTTCTTCATTTTTCTATCTCTCTCTCTCTCTCCTTTTTCTCCTTCCGTCGCCACCCTTCCTCTCACTCCTTCCTTCCATCTTCCCTCCCCCCATTCACTTACGCACCTCATCTCCGCTGGCAGGAAGAAAAGGGTAACCCACAAAGGCCCAATTTTAGGACACACACACACACACACACACACACACACACACACATACAGAGTAGTAGTAAACGGTAGGGTTAGAGGAGGAGGAGGAGGAGAGAGGAGAAGGAGGAGGAAGAGGAGGAAGAGGAGGAGAAGGAGGAGGTAAAGTAGTGATAGTAGTAGTAGTAGTCGTAGTAGTAGTTGAAGTAGTGGTAGTAGTGGTTGTAATGGTGATGATGGTGGTAGTAGTAGTAGTAGTAGTAGTAGTAGTAGTAGTAGTAGTAGTAGTAGTAGTAGTAGTAGTAGTAGTAGTAGTAGTAGTAGTAGTAGTGGTAGTAGTGGTGGTAGTGGTGGAAATAGTAGTAGTAGTAGCTGAAGTAGTGGTGGTAGTGGTTGTAGTGGTAGTGGTAGTAGTAGTAGTAGTAGTAGTAGTAGTAGTAGTAGTAGTAGTAGTAGTAGTAGTAGTAGTAGTAGAAATTCACTGTTGAAACTAAAAAGGAAAACTACATAAATAAACAAATAAAAGTGTCAAAGAAACACACACACACACACACACACACACACACACACACACACACACACACACACACACACACACACACACTCACCTGTTCCCACAGTACGAGCTGTCAAGGTGAGACAGGTGAGCTTAGTGGCCAAATAAGGGAAAAATAGCCCAGGTAAAAGGTGTGTGTGTGTGTGTGTGTGTGTGTGTGTGTGTGTGTGTGTGTGTGTGTGTGTGTGTGTGTGTGTGTGTGTGTGTGTGTGTGTGTCAATACTACCATGGGTGAGCGAATCCTAAGCCAGGGCAGGTGTGGCTCAAACAGTCATACATACACACACATACCTGTCCATCATACCTGCCTCTATCCTCCTCGTCCCCCTCCTCCTCCTCCTCCTCCTCCTCTCCTCCTCCTCCTCCTCCTTCTCCTCCTTTTTATTCCCCAATCTCCTCTTTGTCCCATTTTCATATTTCTACCTCTCTCTACTACTCTCTTCCTTCCTCCTCCTCCTCCTCCTTCTTTTCCTCGTCCTCGTCCTCCTCTTTCTCTTCCTCCAATTATCATCTGAGAGAGAGAGACAAGGAGGAGAGAGGAATGGAGAGAAGAGGAGGAAAAGAGGTGGAGAAACGGAGGGAGGGAGGAAAAGAGAAGTGATGAAAGGATAAGAAAGAATAAAAAAGAAACATGAAAGGGAGAATAAGGAAAAAGGAGAGAAGAGAGTAGAGAGAGTGAAGGAAAAGGAGAGAGGGATGAGGGAGAATGAGGGAAGAGTGGGGAGGGGAGAAGGGGGGAGGGAGAGTACAAGGGATATCGCTGTTGGCCCCGTGTTACTTTATCAATATGTTTGTTCTGGCCACGGAGAAACGCGCAATATGTTTCGTTTCCTCTTCCTCTCCCTCCCTCTCCTCTCTCTCTCTCTCTCTCTCTCTCTCCTCTCCTCACCCTGAGTATTTTTTTTTTATTTATTTATTTCCGTATAGATGTACAACACTTTTCTCTGCCGTGTACAAATATTTCTGCCTGCATGTCTCATTGTGTCATCTGTTGTTGTTGTTTCTGTTGTTTCTGTTGATTTGTGTTGCGTTTTGTTCGTCAGATTCATTCCGTTTACCTTCTGTTTTTTTTTTTTTTTTTTTTCAATTCGTGACGTAAATATTCTTGTTGATCTGTTTCACTTATTTTGTTTTCTATATTTTGGTGTATTTTTGTGCTGTTTTATTTATTTATTTATTCATTTATTTATTTATTAAGTTTTGGCTTGTATGTATTTTTTTTTTCTTATTTTAAATTCGTGACATGTAAATATTGTTGTTCGATCTGTTTCCTCCATTTTATTTTCTATATTTTGTTGGATTTTGTGTTCTTCTGTTTATATTATCTACGTGTTGGCTTGTATGTATTTCCTTTTTCTTTTCTTTTTTATTCATTCATGACGTAAATATTCTTGTTGATCTGTTTCATTCATTTTGTTTTCTATATTTTGTTTACGTATTGGTTGCATGTTTTTTTTCTCTTTTTTTTTTCAATTCGTGACGTAAATATTCTTGTTGATCCATTTCGCTTATTTTGCTTTCTATGTTTGCTTTAATTTGTCTTATTCTGGTTTTTTTTTATTATTTACGTGTTGGTTTGTTTTTATTTTATTTCTAATTCGTGAAATATGAATATTGCTGTTGATCCGTTTCACTTATTCTATTTTCTATGTCTTGTATTTTGTGTTATTCTCTTTGGCTTGTATATATTTTTCTTTCCGTCTATTTCATTTCCATCACTATTTTTTTTTTTCACTGTCTGTAGATATTTTTGTTCATTTGTATCATTGCGCTAAGTTTTGTTGTGCTTTCTTTTCAGTCAAACATTTACAAAAGCGAGTTTCATTTATCTGTTTCATTTCGCTCGCTTTGTCTGGTTCCATTTTACACAGTTTTAATCAACTATTTTTTTTTTTTATACCTTTTCAATATGTCTGTCTATCACTCTGTCTGTCTGTCTGTCATCTTTTTCTGTATGTATGTACGAGTGTCTATGCATCCTGTATGTATGTATTATAATCATGTATATTGTTCTCATCTCTTCTTATGTATATGTAGCTTTGTATCCTTCATAATAAAAGTAATTCTCTCTCTCTCTCTCTCTCTCTCTCTCTCTCTCTCTCTCTCTCTCTCTCTCTCTCTCTCTCTCCTTTAATCTTTCGTCATAAAATACAAGAAGTTAAGGGGGAAAATCCTAAGGCCGGAAAATTAAGGCTTATTTTTGTCACTTCCGGCGGAAAAAAGTTGAGGGAGGGAAAAAACTGAAGAGAAATAAAAGGGGAAGGAAAATGAAAATAATATAAAAAACTGAGAGAAAAGAAGAATAGGAAAAGGAAGGAAATAAAAAGGAAGTAAAAGAAAGAAACAAAGAAGGGAAATGAATGAAGGAATGAACAGTGAAAATAGAAATATGCAAACTTTTCATTCCTAAATCACACACACACACACACACACACACACACACACACACACACACACACACACACACACACAAAGTGGACATCAAATTAGCTTTCATTGTGTGTGGTGATGCAATTTTCTTTTTTCTTCTCTTTTCTTCTTCTCTCCACTCCTTTCCTCAAATTCATCCTCTTTTTTTTCATTCCTTCTTTCTCCTTCTGTTCATTTCCTCCTTTCTCCTTCTGTACATCTCTTTTTTCATCTCTTTTTTCACCTCCTCCTTTCTCCTTCTGTTCTTCTTTCTCCGTGTTCTCCTTTTCTTCACCCCTGTTATTATCCTTCTCCTCTTGGTCAACACCCTCCTCCTCCTCCTCCTCCTCCTCCTCCTCCTCCTCCTCCTCCTCCTCCTCCTCCTCCTCCTCCTCTCCTCCTCTTCATCCTGGCCCTATTCTTCTTCCTCTTCCTCTTCTTCTTCTTCCTCCTGAACACTTCCTAAACACCATATGTCCTTTTCCTGTTTCTCAAATAACAAATAAACTATTTATCTCTCTATCTATCTACTTATCTATCTATCTATCTATCTGTCTGTCTATCTATTTATCTATCAAACTATCTATCCATCTATCTATCTATGTATGTATGTATCTATCTGTCTATCTATCTATATAACTGTCCAACTTTATACGTAACACAACATTCAACTAAATTTCAGCTTCACTTCCCTATTCGTGTGTGGCTGATGGTTTCTCACAGCTTCCTCTCGTACTCTCCAGGAACAAACTACCAGAAGACTTGTTTACTAGAAGGCGAGAGCGAGTAGTATTAATCAGTGGTGGTGGTATTCAAAGTGATTCCTACACAGAACGCCTGAATGAATTTACTGAACCTGTGTGTGTGTGTGTGTGTGTGTGTGTGTGTGTGTGTGTGTGTGTGTGTGTGTGTGTGTGTGTGTGTGTGTGTGTGTGTGTGTGTGTGTGTGTGTGCGTGTGTGTGTGGAGTAATTGTTGGTGTTTGTGTAATTGTTTGTTTGTTTTGAGTGTTTGTTTTTTGGGAGTTGGTTTCTCTCTATCTCTCTGTCTGTCTGTCTGTCTGTCTGTCTCTCTCTCTCTCTCTCTCTCTCTCTCTCTCTCTCTCTCTCTCTCTCTCTCTCTCTCTCATATCCTCACACATATTCACCAACTAAGCCTCTCCCTAGAAACACACACACACACACACACACACACACACACACACACACACACACACACACACACACACACACAAACACACACATCTCGCCTCACCTCACCACACAATATTCCATAACCCGAGGCTGTCATGGCGACCTGCTGCTACCTGGCTGACCTGCTTTACACTTCCTCTCACTCTAGTATTTACCCAACACACACACACACACACACACACACACACACACACACACACACACACAGAGCCATGATGTTATAAAGATTTCCTCATCAATTCGTCTCTGTAAGAATGTGAGTTCCATTATTATTTTTTTTTTTTTTTGCCGTTTTGAAATTATGTACCGTCGCGTCTCCAAAAAGTGTGTTTAAAAAGTATTGTAAATCATTGACATAAAAAGAAATAGGTGTTATAAAAGAACAGGCCACAAAAATGTAAGTGTCATGAAGCAACAAAGCTTAAATAAAAAAGAAAAACAATAGTAATAAGGTCACAACAAGAGAAATATAAAAGTGACCACCAGAGAGAGAGAGAGAGAGAGAGAGAGAGAGAGAGAGAGAGAGAGAGAGAGATAACCGACGTACAGCGGGAGCAAGATCACACACACATACACTTACACACACACACACACACACACACACACACACACACACACACACACACACACAAGAATGCAGCGTGATCTTTTCGTTACAAATCACAAGTAAAGGTGCGGAAATAATCTTGAAAATCAGCAAATTAATTAACAACACAGGTGATTAGTGCTACAGGTAAGGATTAATCTCTCTCTCTCTCTCTCTCTCTCTCTCTCTCTCTCTCTCTCTCTCTCTCTCTCACGCTTTTTCAAGTTCTCTCTTTCTTTCCTTTTCTCTCTCTTTTTTTCCTTTTCCCTCCTCTTCTTTTGTTCATTTCTCGGATCATTCTATTTTTTTCGTCTTCCTCCCTTCCTCCCTTCCTCCCTCTTCCTCTCTCTCTCTCTCTCTCTCTCTCTCTCTCTCTCTCTCTGATAAGGCAGCCACACCTGACCCATTCAAATTGCTCTCTTACCTTCCTCGTCCACAAGAACAAGGATAAATGGCGGCTCCTCATTGGCTCAGACTTCGTGACGTCACAAGAAAGGCCTAAGCTCATTGGCTGTTCAGATACAAAGGCTGAAAGGTCACTGGAGGTAAGAGAGAATGGAGGAATGGAGAGAAGGAAGGAAGAACGGAGGGAAGGAAGGATGGAAGGGAGAAAGGAATGGAAGAGGGGATGATATTAGATAAAATGTGTGTGTGTGTGTGTGTGTGTGTGTGTGTGTGTGTGTGTGTGTGTGTGTGTGTGTGTGTGTGTGTGTGCACACACGCACACACACACACACACACACACACACACACACACACACACACACACACACACACACACACACACACACACGCAGAAGTGGAAGGAAAATAAACACACACTTATCCCATTCTTACATCACTTCCTCCTCCTCCTCCTCCTCCTCCTCCTCCTCCTCCTTCTCCTCCTTTTCCTCCTCTTCCTCATCCTCCATCTTTTCCCTCACTACCACCAACGTTTCTATTTTTATTCCCTTCCTTCCTTCCATCCTTCCTTCCTTCCTTCCTTCCTTCCTTTACCTTTACTCTCCTTGTTGCGATACCACATTCCCTCCTCCTCCTCCTCTTCCTCCTCCTCCTCCTCCTCCTTGAACGTAAAATTCACCCAACATTTG
>NC_059281.1:13042401-13049901 GCF_017591435.1 Portunus trituberculatus
AACAACACTCGTAATGACCCGTATTAATCTGGCGTGACACGAGAGAGAGAGAGAGAGAGAGAGAGAGAGAGAGAGAGAGAGAGAGAGAGAGAGAGAGATGATGTGGGAATGAGATCTAAAAATATTATTCCTGATTTTAAACTTCTCTAACTTTCAATTTACGTCACTTCTCTCTCTCTCTCTCTCTCTCTCTCTCTCTCTCTCTCTCTCTCTCTCTCTCTCTCTCTCTCTCTCTCTCTCTCTCTCTCTCTCTCTCTCTCTCTCTCTCTCTCCTTAATTTCTTTCGTTTCTTCTCATTTATTTCCTTCTTCCTTCTTTTCTTCATCCATTCTTTCTTTCAACTACTTTATTTCACATCTTGTTTATCCTCGTTATCTCTGTAAAGGGCAGAACACCACCTGACCATCACCCCTCGTTCTGGATCGTTCGGCCACTCCCGAGCGACACTTCGCTCATTTCTCTCTGCCACGTATGTCTCGAGAACCCTGCTTCTTCCTGTCACTCCACGTCTCGAGGCTCCAGTGAGCACCTAACCGAGTCTACCTCGAGCCTCGCCAACACCCAGACGGCAGAGAACTCCCTGGCCTGGCCTCTACTCTGCTGTTGTGGTGTCAGCCTCTACCTGCTTCCCGGCGTCGTCAACGAGTCTGTATCCGGTGTTGGTGAGATTAGTGTTCCTGTGGCCCTCACTCGCTTTGGAGGGAGGCTCGTGGTGAGGGCCGGGTGGTGTTTATTACCGCCCGCACCGGGTAAGTGTAGTTCATCCTGGGCCCAGTTTACAGGTGGCAGGCCAGTGATGGCGTTTCGCATCTCGCCCCAGCAACATAGACTAAACTAGTACGTTATCACTTGCGTTTTGGCGACCTCGCCAGGATATTGAATTGCAGATTGTTTGTGGTGTGGGTGTCCTTGTGGTGTGGGTGTCCTTGTGGTGTGGGTGTCCTTGTGGTGTGGGTGTCCTTGTGGTGTGGGTGTCCTTGTGGTGTGGGTGTCCTTGTGGTGTGGGTGTCCTTGTGGTGTGGGTGTCCTTGTGGTGTGGGTGTCCTTGTGGTGTGGGTGTCCTTGTGGTGTGGGTGTCCTTGTGGTGTGGGTGTCCTTGTGGTGTGGGTGTCCTTGTGGTGTGGGTGTCCTTGTGGTGTGGGTGTCCTTGTGGTGTGGGTGTCCTTGTGGTGTGGGTGTCCTTGTGGTGTGGGTGTCCTTGTGGTGTGGGTGTCCTTGTGGTGTGGGTGTCCTTGTGGTGTGGGTGTCCTTGTGGTGTGGGTGTCCTTGTGGTGTGGGTGTCCTTGTGGTGTGGGTGTCCTTGTGGTGTGGGTGTCCTTGTGGTGTGGGTGTCCTTGTGGTGTGGGTGTCCTTGTGGTGTGGGTGTCCTTGTGGTGTGGGTGTCCTTGTGGTGTGGGTGTCCTTGTGGTGTGGGTGTCCTTGTGGTGTGGGTGTCCTTGTGGTGTGGGTGTCCTTGTGGTGTGGGTGTCCTTGTGGTGTGGGTGTCCTTGTGGTGTGGGTGTCCTTGTGGTGTGGGTGTCCTTGTGGTGTGGGTGTCCTTGTGGTGTGGGTGTCCTTGTGGTGTCCTTGTGGTGTGGGTGTCCTTGTGGTGTGGGTGTCCTTGTGGTGTGGGTGTCCTTGTGGTGTGGGTGTCCTTGTGGTGTGGGTGTCCTTGTGGTGTGGGTGTCCTTGTGGTGTGGGTGTCCTTGTGGTGTGGGTGTCCTTGTGGTGTGGGTGTCCTTGTGGTGTGGGTGTCCTTGTGGTGTGGGTGTCCTTGTGGTGTGGGTGTCCTTGTGGTGTGGGTGTCCTTGTGGTGTGGGTGTCCTTGTGGTGTGGGTGTCCTTGTGGTGTGGGTGTCCTTGTGGTGTGGGTGTCCTTGTGGTGTGGGTGTCCTTGTGGTGTGGGTGTCCTTGTGGTGTGGGTGTCCTTGTGGTGTGGGTGTCCTTGTGGTGTGGGTGTCCTTGTGGTGTGGGTGTCCTTGTGGTGTGGGTGTCCTTGTGGTGTGGGTGTCCTTGTGGTCTGCTGATAACATAAGCGACTTCTCTCCTAAAAAGGGCACTTCTGACTGGTTTTGACAAGACTCCAGAGTGGTACCGGCTAGATTTCAGGAACTGTAAGATCAGAGTGGGGGAAATTACCGCCAGATGTCTACCCGTCTTCAGCAGCTGTTTTGATTCCTGTGTGGAGTAGTGTCATATTTCACCAACGTTTGAATTACTTCGTGAGTATGTTTTTAGGTCAGTTCATTGCTTCCCTACTGGAAAGGGCAATGAGGCCATTAACACTAAACCGGACCAAAGAAGCTACTTCCGGATGAAGTGTTATAACTGGGGAAGAAGGGCATGTAAGGTCTAAGTGTCCAAAGAATCTCAGCCTTTAAAGAACCACAGGATAAATACAAGGTAGGATTTTGTATGGATGAGCCGTCTCTCCTAGATAATGCAGTTGCCGGCACGATGAACGCTTCTGGGCTACTATCATCAGACACCGGCTGCAACTGCGTGATCGTCTCTAAGGCAGTGCCTGATGCTGACGTCTCTCAGCGACCTAAGGTAGTAAGTAGTAGAGGACTTGAGTAGTACGACTATCTTGAACGGGCTGGATTGATAATGCTATCCTAGCTCCTATGAAGTGCGTTTGTCTTCATTGGCAACATCTCCGAAGCTCGTAGTCCTGATGAGCCGTCTCATGAATAGCAAAGCACCATCCTCCTCGCTCCAAACATCAGTGATTTGGCTATGCTTCAGTCTTCTCTGCCCACTGTCTCCTCTTTCCCCCAGCCTCAGGTAGAGCCGCGATTAATGCGAGCATGTGCTGTAGAAACCCGCAGTGGCAGAATGAAGCGTGTTCATCCTCTAGTTTTGCCAGAATTGCAACCCTTGGACGTGACTCCGGAGGATTTCGCTCGTCTTCAAGAAGTCTCTTTTAAGTCTTAACACAGGTGAAGAGGAGTGGACAAAGGACGGCTCTACTGCTACCTTCGCTGTACCGGTCTTTTCTACCGGAAGTGTTTGACCAGCAAAGGTTGGTAAGCTCACTTGTTCCTAAGGATTGTAGACCAATAATGTCTGTTGGCCATGAAAACCCTTTAGGTGTTATTTCTCTCGCGGAAAGTCTCACGGAAAGACTTTCTTGAAGGTATCCAGCCACTTCTGGCCTCTTCCAATTATAACGGAACCTTTTTCCAGAGTGGCGGTCGATTTGGTTGGACCACTGTCTCCCCCATCCTCAGGTCACAGGAACATCTTCGCTTTAATCGACTACGCCACTGGGTTCCCAGAAGCCGTGCCATTGAACGTCTACATGCACCACTTAAAGCTTCCCTACGGAAGCTCTAAGGACCGCCACTCAAGAGTGGCACATATACTTGATTCCTACATTATTCGTCCTCAGATACCCAGTGATGGAACCGATTTCTCCGCCTTCGAACTTCTCTATGGAAGGACTGTTCAGGGACCTCTCTCTCCGCCCTATTTTGACATGGAACTCCAAGATCGCCAGTTTTAACCTGGCGTTAGTCCTATAAGACCTATTTTGACATGGAACTCCAAGATCGCCAGTTTTAACCTGGCGTTAGTCCTTCCCAGCGTTTCCATCAAGCTTCTTGTAACTTGGAAAGGACCTTTCCCAGTTTTGGGGCGATAGTCCTCCTCCCAGCGATTCCAGCACGCTTCTTGTAACTTGGAAAGGACCTTATACAGTTTTAGAGCAACGAGGTAAGGTTGATTACGTAATTGATTGTCCCTAAAGTCCGAGATTGTAGATTTGTGAAGACTACCCCGAGGACGAGGTCTACTCGTTGCCAGTGACACCTGATGGCTGCTCCGACAAGGATAGACTATCCAGGATCAACCCAATCTATAACTTCTTGAACAGGAAGTCTCTTCCTTTTTGAGAAAGGAATCCTCCGACGGTCTTACCATTATTCGCAACATTGTTCGCCGGTAATGATGGTTCCTAAGCCAGACAACACTCATCGGATGTCCATTGACCACCGTCAACTCAACAGCTATACAGTCTTCCGGGCTGAGCCCAGCTGCAACATTGAAGGTGTGTACAAGTTTTCTGGTTCAAGATTCTTCACTGAGTTGGATCTCTGCAAGACTTATTACCAAGCCCCTTTGACAGAGCCATGCTGCTGACAGCCTTCCCAACCTACTTGGCCCTAATGGAGTTCACCAGACTACCTTTCGGCCTGGTCACTGTTTGTGCCACCTATATCAAGCTTGATATCTCTTGGGACTCTCAAACGTGTCCTTTTATTTTGATAGTTTTTTTATATACTCTTCAGACTGGGCCCTGCATTTAAAGACCTTCAAGCCGTGCTGGACAGGATCAGGACCCATGGACTTACTCTCAAGATCTCCAAAGTGCCATTTTGGCGTCCCTTCCATTCTATACCTTGGATTCATTTTGAGAGATGACTGTCTTCAACCCCAGCCTGACAAAGTGGAAGCGCTCTGCAAGATACCACCACCGTCCATTAAGTAACTTCACGGTTGCGTATGCTAGCAGAAAACTGCTCCCCAGGGAAAGCCTAGGTATAGTGTGCTCCATTTTCTGAGTTTTACCTGAGGGAAAGTTTATTTTGGAAACGGATCACAAACCCCTTGCCTATATGCACACCTTCAAAGGCAAGAATGATCGCCTTCTCAGACTGCAACCATACAAATTCAGAGTCGTTCATGTTGCTGGAGCTGACAATATGTGCCGACCTCAGTCTTCTATCCTTTCTTTTCTCCAGAAGGCATCGCATTCCCTAGGAGTGGTGTTCTACAAGACTACTGTGGCTGGTCTCTTGGAGGGATGCGTTATGTAAAGGGCAGAACACCACGCCTGACCATCACCCCTCGTTCTGGATCGTTCGGCCACTCCTGAGCGAAACTTCTCTCATTTCTCTCTGCCACGCATGTCTCGGGAACTCTGCTTCTTCCGGTCACTCCGTCTCGAGGCCCCAGTGAACACCTAACCGAGTCTACCTCGAGCCTCGCCCCAACATCCAGACGGCGGAGAACTCCCTGGACTCCAAGGACTGGCCTCTCCTCTGCTGCCCTGGCTTCACCCTCTACTTGCTTCCCGGCGTCGTCAACGAGTCTGTCTCCAGTGTTGGTGAGACTCCAGTGTTGATGAGATTAGTGTTCCTGTGGCCCTCCCTCCGTCTGGAGGGAGACTCCTGGTGAGCGCTGGGTGATGTGCAAGGTGTCCCGTTTGTTATACTGTGTATACCTATGTGTTTTTGGAAGTCTAGTAAACTTGGAACATTCGAAGCTGTTTATTACCGCCCCCACCGGTTAAGTAGTTCATCCTGGGCTCCTTTCTCTCCTCCTTCTCTTCTTTTGCTTCTCCTTTTCTTTTCCTTCTCTTCTTCAATCTCCTCTTCATTTCCAAGACCTTTTCTCTTTACTTGGTCTCTCTAACCACGTCCTCACTTCTCCCTATTACTATTTTCTCCTTTTCTCTTTTGCTCCTCCTTTTCTCTTCCTTCTCTTCTTCAATCTCTAACCACGTCCTCACTTCTGCCTCCTCATTATTACTATTCTATTTTTTTTTCCTTCTCTTACTTTTTCACTTCTTTTAATTTCCTTTAACATTCAGTCTACGGTTTGGTGGTGGTAGTAGTAGTAGTAGAAATAGTAATAGTAGTGATTTATAACCTTCACAGCTTCACCTCCACTCATCCATAAAAGTCCTGCCTGATCTCCTCCTCCTCCTCCTCCTCCTCCTCCTCCTCCTCCTCCTCCTCCTCCTCCTCCTCCTCCTCCGCATCTCATTACTAATCTGCTTTGGTACTTCCCCTGATGATTCTGAAGAAGATAGATGATCACGAGGAGGAGGAGGAGGAGGAGGAGGAGGAAGGTATGTGAGGAATACTAAGAGCAGAAATTGTAAGGAAAAATGAAGAGAATAAATATGTAGAGAAGTGAATAACACACAAATAATGAAGTTAAGAAGGAAGAAAGAACGAAAGGAAGGAAATGAGGGAAAATAAGTTAAGAAAAAAGAAAAAATGGTAAGAAAACGTGATGAAAAAAAAAGGGCGACAATTACGAATGTGAAAGAGGAATGACATAGGAAGAATAAAAGATGGGAGAAGAGAAGGAAAGAGATGATTGAGGAAAGAGGAGAAAAAACACAGAAAACAAGCACTCAAACACAGACGAGAGAGAGAGGGACAGAGGAACAGAGAAGAGGGGGAGAGAGAGAGAGAGAAGAGAGAGGGAGAGAGGGACAGAGGGACAGAGAGAGGACAGAGAGAGGGACAGAGAGAGGGAGAGAGGGACAGAGAGAGGGACAGAGAGAGGGAGAGAGGGACAGAGAGAGAGGACAGAGAGAGAGAGAGGAGACAGAGAGAGAGAGAGAGAGGGGACAGAGAGAGAGAGAGGGAGAGGGACAGAGAGAGAAGAGAGGGAGAGAGGGACAGAGAGAGAAGAGAGGGAGAGAGGGACAGAGAGAGAGAGAGGAGAGAGAGAGAGAGAGGGGACAGAGAGAGAGAGAGAGGGACAGAGAGAGAGAGAGAGAGGGACAGAGAGAGAGAGAGGAGACAGAGAGAGAGAGAGAGAGAGGAGGAGAGAGAGAGAGAGAGAGAGGGACAGAGAGAGAGAGAGAGAGAGAGAGAGAGAGAGAGAGAGAGAGAGAGAGAGAGAGAGAGAGAGAGAGAGAGAGAGAGAGAGAGAGAGAGAGAGAGAGAGAGAGAGAGAGAGAGAGAGAGAGAGAGAGAGAGAGAGAGAGAGAGAGAGAGAGAGAGAGAGAGAGAGAGAGAGAGAGAGAGAGAGAGAGAGAGAGAGAGAGAGAGAGAGAGAGAGAGAGAGAGAGAGAGAGAGAGAGAGAGAGAGAGAGAGAGAGAGAGAGAGAGAGAGAGAGAGAGAGAGAGAGAGAGAGAGAGAGAGAGAGAGAGAGAGAGAGAGAGAGAGAGAGAGAGAGAGAGAGAGAGAGAGAGAGAGAGAGAGAGAGAGAGAGAGAGAGAGAGAGAGAGAGAGAGAGAGAGAGAGAGAGGGACAGAAAGCGGGAGAGGGACAGGGACAGAGGGACAGGGACAGAGGGAGAGGGAGAGAGAGAGAGAGAGAATCCTAGACAAAAGGAAAAAGAAATTGAAACGAAAACCGCCAATGAGAGGAGGAAAAAGAACAAGAAGAACGAGAAGATGAAGGAGGAGGAGGAAAGAGGAAAAAGAAAACAATCACTTCCACAAACGCTTCAGGCCACAAACTTTTTCCTCACTTGGCTTGGCGAGAGACTGACAGCCGCCGCCGCCACCACCACCACCACCACCACCAAAACAAACAACAACAACAATGACAGCAACACAAGGCTTTCTGAAACACGATAAATGAGAGAGAGAGAGAGAGAGAGAGAGAGAGAGAGAGAGAGAGAAAGAGACAAAGAAAACATTATGAAAACAAAGAAAACACACACACACACACACACACACACACACACACACACACACACACACACACACACACACACACACACACACAATTTCTCCTCTCTCTCTCTCTTTTCCTCTTCTCTTCCTTCCTT
>NC_059281.1:13062401-13089901 GCF_017591435.1 Portunus trituberculatus
TAGAAGTATATCAATAAAAAGAACAACGATGAAGATGACAATAATAATGATAATAATAATAATAATAATAATAATAATAATAATAATAATAATAATAGTAACATAAACAAGGGCAGCTCAGATAATTTGTTTTAATATCTCGTGCCTCGTTTACCTTTGATGTTGATTAGTACAAACTCGCCTCATTTGCATAACTACCTATGTGTATTGTATGCCTAGTGCTAATTAATGCTGCTCCTCCCCCCTCCCTTGGTAATATAATGATAATGGTGGCGCTGCTGGTGGTGGTGGTGGTGGTGGTGGTGGTGGAGCTGGTGGTGGTAATAGTGGTGGTGGTGGTGGTGGAGCTAGTGGTGGTGGTGGTGGTGGTGGTGGTGGTAGAAGTGGAGGTGGTGGTGGTAGTGGTGGTGGTGGTGCAGGTGGTGGTGGTGGTGGTAGTGGAGGTGGTGGTGGTGGTGGTGGTAGTGGAGCTGGTGGAGGTGGTGGTGGTGATGGTGGTGGTGGTGGTGGTGGTAATGGTTGTGGTGGTGCAGTTGGTGGTGGTAGCGGAGCTGGTGGTGGTGGTGGTGCTGGTGGTGGTTGTGATTGTGGTGGTGGGGCTAGTTGTGGTGGTGGTGGTGATGGTGGTGGAGCTAGTGGTGATGGTGGTGGTGATGATGGTTGCTTCTTCATATCAGAAGAGCTTGTTGACGACCCTGTACTAGACGCCATACACGTTATTCATAGGGGAAATTTAGATTTAAGTAGGAAAGAGAAAAAAGAAGAAGAGAGGCCACAGAATCCCGTGAGAGGTTTGTTTACAACACTGTTCACTCCTGAACAGGGTAAGCCTACTACCTCTCCCACTTCCAGAAGTTTCCAGAGCGCGTTTTAGAATGCACCCCATGCAGATGAAAAAGAGGATTTTTTAGTGACTGATGATGACTCATAGGTATGAATATACTCAATGGCTTGTTGACATGATAAATAAATGAACAAAAATAGATACATCTATCCATACCTGTAGGCGAGCACAAGGCTGAGTCTTAACAGGGTCTGGTGGATCCACAGGAATGTTGAGACAACACTGGTGCCACGCTCACTGTCTTCATCTGAGGCAATCAAATGGAAAGAACACTCATTATTTAACACAGGACATTTTGTGGCAAAGACAGGACATCTTAAGTTCAAATTGTGGAAACAGTATTGTTATCCATTCATAGTAACGAAAGATTTCACACAAGAAAGGTTGACACATTACTGAAATATTACCACAACTGAATGCAGGCAAGAAAGTAGGCTACTCGTCTTTAGTGGAGGAGAGATGAGAGATGATGGCGGATGGACAGGTAGCATGTACAGTGTAATTATGTACTGGCATTGATGTTGTCCAGGGTGACAATCTCAAACACAGAGTGAGGCACAGAACTTTATTAAGGATGCTATAATAGTTACCATACAGAAGGCATATTGATAGGTCTGCTTTACTGTGACACTAAAGAAAATTTTGTCTCCGCCAAATGAGTGTTGAGTGGTCCTGCAGGACAAGTAGGGTGGCACGGTCCAGGGCGGGATTGCCGCTCGGTCCAGGTCAAGCAACTCATTCCTGCACCGCTTGCTCGCTGATCTTGCTTATCCGAGCGTTTGACGGCGGCATCGCTGATATTAGCCGCTCGAGTGAGGGAAGGGTCGCGTCAGTGTGTGCTTGGGAGGCAGCTCTCCTGTACGACCCCCAGGCAGGAGGGCAGGCAGCGTGACGGGGCGCGCTGCGGGCCGCAAGTGAACGTCACGGCGACCGCGGAAAGGTTGTGGCCTATTGAAAGGCGGAGGCCGGGGATCAGGGTGAGGCCTTTGGAAACTGGGAACGTTGGGTCGCGGTGGGCTAGTAGCCCAGGCCGCACATATCCCTGAAATATACATAAATCATGTCAGCCTGACACTGTCCCTTGATCAGCCTCCAATGACTGCCATGAGGCGGACACTGAGGGTAGCAAGAGATTCATGAGTGATAAACATTATCATTCAGCTTCATGCAGAGACAGAGACTCACCCAGGAGAAGCAGGAAGGCCACCTTCATGGTGCTGCTGGTGTCTACTGCTGTGTGATAATTGTGCTTTCCAGTGGCGCGCAGCGTTCCTTATATACTGCAATTTCACCTTGTACCCGCCATGTTTTAAAAATTCGATCCCCACCTGATCACGCCTCAAGGACAAGAAGAAATTGTGCATAGTAATTCTTCCCACTAATCATGCATCAACAGATTCCGGAGAACGGAGAGAGCGGTGATGTGCACGTGGCCCATTCGGTTAAACAACAAACACACTGACCAATGCACACCACCACACTCTCACCTCAGTCTCACGCCTCACGGACGTCGTAAACAGCAGCACAAAGTGAATCCCAGACGACAAACTAAGAGCAATACCTCACCTGGCAGAGACCGACGGAAAGTAATACTAATAACGGGTAGACACTCTAGACTAAAGTGATACATGAAAAAATAAATTAATGAATAAACAAACAAAACGTGTGTGTGTTTGTGTGTGTGTAATTCACCACCACGGTCGCCTGCTGGTCACCCAGCCAGTCTTCCCCATCACGGAGCGAGCTCAGAGCTCATAGACCGATCTTCGGGTAGGACTGAGACCACAACACACTCCACACACCGGGAAAGCGAGGTCACAATCCCTCGAGTTACATCCCGTACCTATTTACTGCTAGGTGAACAGGGGCTACACATTAAGAGGCTTGCCAATTTGCCTCGCCGCACTGGGATTCGAACCCGGCCCTCTCGATTGTGAGTCGAGCGTGCTAACCACTACACTACGTGTGTAATTCACTGTTTGATCTGCTGCAGTCTCTGACGAGACAGCCAGACGTTACCCTACGGAACGAGCTCAGAGCTCATTGTTTCCGATCTTCAGATAGGCCTGAGACCAGGCGCACATCACACACCGGGACAACAAGGTCACAACTCCTCGAATTACATCCCGTACCTACTCACTGCTAGGTGAACAGGGGCTACACGTGAAAGGAGACACACCCAAATATCTCCACCCGGCCGGGGAATCGAACCCCGGTCATCTGGCTTGTGAAGCCAGCGCTCTAACCACTGAGCTACCGGGCCGTAAACATTGTGTGTGTGTGTGTGTGTGTGTGTGTGTGTGTGTGTGTGTGTGTGAGGTGGGGGGAACAATGATGTAAGGGAGTGTTTGCACAGCACACATCCCAAGGCAAGCTCCGGCCCCTCCCGCCCTCCCGCCCCTCCCTCACCCTCGCCGGAGTGGTCTGTATCGTGTTACGTCCTCCAGCACACCTAACAGCTCACAGACCTCGCCTGAAGAGAGAACTGAAGGAGGAGATCATGTAGGATTGTAGGGAAATCATGGTGAGGGAAAAAGAAAAGAGAAAAATAGAAAAGAATGCAATTTCTACTTATAGAAGAGGCGGAAGGAAACGATGAATTAAAAAGGAAAAAATACAGAAAAGATCATAGAAAGTAAAATGATATTAATAAAAGAAAGAAGACAAAAAAAAAACATAATTTATAGTGATCAAAGACTCAAAAGAGAGAGAGTTGAGAAGAAATGAAAGCTAAAACAAAGAACAACAAAAATATAATGACGTTAATAACAAAATAAAAGAGAAATTAGATACAATTTGAAAAACATAATTTGTAGTGACAGACATACACAGGATGGAAAGATGAAGGAAACAAGGAAAATAAAGCAGTGGGCAATGAAAGTTAATGAAGAGAAGTGAATAAAGGAAGACATGTGTTTATCAATGGAGTGACACAGCAGGAAAACATGAGGGAAAATATATAAACATCACTAATCACTTTTTTTTTATACCATGTGGGCTTTTCAGAGGAATTTCTGGGCTAAAGGGGATACTTTTTATGGTACCTCCTATCTCAAAGCCCACCCGCTAAGAAACCGTTGCCTCGAGTGAGGAAGCCCAACCTACACTCGGACCGTGGACAGGATTCGAACCCGTGCGCTTGGAGACCCCTCGGGCCCCAAAGCACGCAGGGTTCCACTGTACCACGGCGGCCCCTTATAGTGATTTTTTTTAAGAAAGATGCACCAAAAAGCAAGGAAAAAATGACGATTCTATAAAGAAAAAAACTCTAGACACATTTCTGCTATATTGAAACAAGAGAAATACCTTAAAATGACTTGCGACTGAGGAAAGATGCACCAGAAAACTAGGAAAAGGTTAGTCCTATAACACAAAACTCTAAACTCATTTCTGCTGTATTGTATGAAGCCATTCTTGGTCTTCCTATACAGTATCCGTCAACCCTCACTCCTCCACCGGTTCTGATGCCCCGTGGAGTGTAGACAAGCCTCAGGGTGTTAGTAAAGCCTCTGACGTGAGACTCCTACTGACGTCAATGAACTTCGGAACTAGTGACGCCTGATGAAAGTACGTGACTCGCACTCAAGTTTATCTTTTTCTTTATTTATTGAAATGCAAACAAGACGAGGAGACGAAAGATGTGAGAGGAGGTGATGAAAGGAGAAATTTGAATGATCGTATCTGTTCTCACTTTAAACACTTGAAACACTTTATTATGTTTGCCATTTGTGTACAGATTGTGATAACAAATGAATTTCATAAGACAAACAGCCCTTTCTTTGCAAGTAAAAACTTTATGGGCAAAAAACAAAACATTTCAATCAAATGCAATAGACAAACACTGAATTAAACAAAGAGAACAAGTATCAACTAAAACATTGAAAAGAAGAGAGAGAGAAAAGGAAAAGATGTTCAGAGAAAATACATATACCCGATCTCACCTATGTTTGCATAGGTGCAAATGTTAAAACACTCACTCACAATGGTGACAAAGTTAATAATATTATAAATAAAAAAAATTAATAATATGATAATAATAATAATACAATAATAATAAGAACATAAGAACACAAGGATAATAATAATAATAATAATAATAATAATAATAATAATAATAATAATAATAACAATAATAACAATAATAATAATAATGATATCAATAATAATAATTATTATTCTAACAGTAATAAAGATAATAATAAGAACAGAATTTAGTGACAAACTGTAAAAATTAGTAATAAAATAGTAGTGATAAAGAAAATGATAGTAGCAATAATAATAATAATAATGATAATAATAACAATAATAATAATAACAATAATAACAATAATAATAATAATAATAATAACAATAACAATAATAATAATAATAATAATAATAATAATAATAATAATAAAAATGATATTAATAATGCTAATAAAGTGATAACATATTCTATCAAGAGAAATAACGACAACTGAATTTGACAAAAGCAACCAGTTATGATGTATAAGACTAATAAAATGACAGTAAATGTTTCTTTAAATTGTTTTTGAAAGATGATAAGCTAGTGGATTGTTTAACATGCATGGGCAATAAGTTCCAAATTTTAGGTCCTGCATACAGCAGAAAATGCTTGAATAAGGTGAGTTTGTGTGCGGGTATGTTGAGTGAGTTTATATTTCTGGTGTGGTGGCTGCGTGCAGGTTGGGTATTAAATACATTGTTGTTAATCATTTGAAACATGTATGAGGCAATGTTCAGTTTAGACAAATCGTCCAAGTTCAAGTTTATATTTCTGGTGTGGTGGCTGCGTGCAGGTTGGGTATTAAATACATTGTTGTTAACCATTTGAAACATGTATGAGGCAATGTTCAGTTTAGACAAATCGTATTTTTTTGGGCAGAACATAAAGTTGATACAGGTGACAGGGATAAGTTTGAGACCGGGTTACAATAGATTAGCTGTGGAAAAATATGGGCATAGTATAATCTAATGAGATCTTCAAGTGGGGCAAAATGTTTTCTCTCTCTCTCTCTCTCTCTCTCTCTCTCTCTCTCTCTCTCTCTCTCTCTCTCTCTCTCTCTCACGGGTAAATAGGAAAAAAGCATGCATTAATTCATATCTTTCAAGGCACATCATACGCCCAGGTGTTTATTCTCTACCAGACGAAAACAGCTGGCGAGATGCGTTGAAATAAGGCTAAAGATGGCGAGACTCCTGCAGTGCCTCCCGTCTTTCCCAGTCCCTGCAACTCTTTGAAACAGCCCACACCTTATCTATCGTTCGCAAGCAAGGAAAACCAATTGACAGGTATATTAGGTGATGTTCGTGATGCAAAGTCTGTGCATGGAGAGGCTGCATGCACTCTCTCTTTCTCTCCTTTGTACATGTTGTTTTCGCTGATATAAGGACACGTGTGGTTCTCTGCCCCCCTTTCCTTCCTTCTGTGTTGTCGCCAATATTAACATGGTTCCCATACAAGGCTAATCAAAGTCTTTCTCTCTCTCGTCTGCGGTTTTCTTGGAAGAGGAAGACGCGTTTCCTGGAAAATACCACCACCTTCATTGTCTTTCTGCTGATGGAGGAAAAAAAGCGACGAAAACCAAACACTACACACATTACAAGGAACGGCCTGGCAGGAGGGCGGTGTGTACATGCTGTGTCATGGGCCCAGCAGGTTTCTTTTTTTTCCCTCTCGACCAACAGGATTCAGCTCCACCACCCGACAACAGTCTCCAGGCAGTGTTGGGCTCATGCAAACAGCGTCACTTTGGCAATCCTCGCTACGTTGGGTTTTCTCCAAAAGAAATCATGAGGTACCACCGTGTTTTCTTCGCTTCTTCGCTCTTTTTTTTTTCTCTCTCTCTCTCCGACACAAAACATTTTCTCTTTGAACATCTGACGAAGGAGTTTTAGTATTTTCCCGACTGTTCATTTTTTTTAACATTTAATATTTACGCGTTAATTCATCAGCCAAAGTCATGTGAAGAACGAACATCATAAGGGCGGGAGAGAAAAAGAATACGTAAAATTTCCCTCTGTGTCTGAAGGGCACTGGTTTAAAATATCAGAGCACTCTAGAGTCTAGACCACCACACCCTGCATGGTGGATGATGTGGAGCCATAGTTTCGCCTGCAGAATAACAAATACTGCACTGAAGGCTTTCATGTAATCTTCGTCCTCTTCATGTATGATAAAATGGTCTGATGGAGTATCATAAACAATAGGAGTAAGATTGAATAGGCAACCAATCAGTCACTCAGTCCGTCAGTCAATCTATGTCATCTCAGCCAGTCAGTCTATCAATTAATTAAAAATAATTTCTTGGAAAAAAAGAAAGAAAAAAAAAGAACATACATCCTGTCTGTGTTGGTGGCGCCACCGTAACATAAGAGAGAAGGAAGGTCAACACTTGCTCCCTTGTGTGCCCTAAACTTCAACATTTCCAGAAGCCCGCGGGAAAGTAAGTCAAGTCTCCTTAAGGGAACCGAGAGTTAATTCCTTGACGGCGAAAACAAGGAAGCAAGCAAATTATGATAAAAGAGGAGGAGGAGGAGGAGGAAAAGAAGAAGAAGAAGAAGAAGAAGAAGAAGAAGAAGAAGAAGAAGAAGAAGAAGAAGAAGAAGAAGAAGAAGAAGAAGAAGAGGAGGAGGAGGAGGAGGAGGAGGAGGAGGAGGAGGAGGAGGAGGAGGAGGAGGAGGAGGAGGAGGAGGAGGAGAAAGAGGAGGAGGAGGAGGTGGAGGAGGAGAAGGAGTAGGAGTAGGAGGAGGAGAAGGAGAAGGAGGAGTAGGAGGAGGAGGAGGAGGAGGGCTATTCGTGTAAACTGAAAGGACTCTGCGATGAGGGAAAGCCAGAAGGCACGGATCGAAAGTAGCAGCAGAAAGTATAAATACAGAGAGGTGAAGGTGCGACATGTACAGTCCGCCACGTGAATTGTCTCCAGCAAGATGCAAGTCTCAATGATGGCTGGCGGTGCGCTGGCCTTCCTCCTCTTCCTCCTTGGTGAGTTGTTCTTGTAATCTCAGCTTTAAACTTGGATCCGGATTGGTAAAATTTCCCACGTCTTATCTTGACTATTCTTAAAGCTTTGATGGAATTTGCTGGAGTTTTCAAAGACGTCTTTTGACTGTGTTGATAGTTTTACAAGGATTAAGAATCACAAGAAAAAATATAGCCATGGGAATCTCTTTAGTCACACAGGAGCTGCTACTTAGGTACTTATATATGCATGACGGTTTCTTGCGGCTTCCCTTATTTTCTGTTATTATGTTCTTAGCTTCATTATACAGATCCTGCTTGTCGGAATCTCATTAATCATACAGGAAATGCTACGTGGGTATTCATATATGCATGGCGGCTTCTTGTGGCTTGCCTTATCTTCTTTTATGTTCTTAGCTTCATTATTCAGATACAGTTTGTCCTCAACGGGAACATAATGGTCATAGCTTGCCATCTGCTGCTGCTGAGTGAGTGTACTGAGTGCTTGCAATGCTCTCCGGTGTGTTACCGTGGTAGCCTATACTCAGCTTCTCTGCAGTTTGTGTTTTCCCTCAGTCTTATGATCTCTGACCAGCTGCTAGTCCCCTTACCAAACATGGCATGTAGGATTTATTACCAGATGACTCCTCAGGTAGTGGTTGTGACTATGGCAGGTTTATCGATAATGAATAAAGACTGTCCCCGTAACTTAAGACAACTTCATGCACCATTTATACCTTGGCTATTATTCCCTCTGATTGGTGAGTGATGCGTGTTCTTCTTCACACCCGCAGGAGCCTCCACCGCCCTCCCAGTGAGAGATCTTGACAGCTTAGTGCCCGGCAGGCCTGTCCAGCACGGGGTTCCCGGCGTGCAGGCGTTCAGCAGTGCCAGCCTGTCCAGCCCCCAAGGCCCGCAGACCAAACCCTTGTCGCCTCCTCAACAAGACTCCCAGACAGACCCTACCTCGACCCACAGACCACACGTCCAGCCCACCCCGCCCCCAGGCCACACCCACAGGCCTCACGTCCAGCCCACCCCGCCCCCAGGCCACACCCACAGGCCTCACGTCCAGCCCACCCCGCCCCCCGGCCACACCCACAGGCCACACGTCCAGCCCACCCCGCCCCCCACACCGACAAACCACACGTCCACACCGACAAACCACACGTCCAGCCCACTCCGCCCCCCGGCCACACCCACAGGCCACACGTCCAGCCCACCCCGCCCCCCGGCCACAAGCCTGCACAGGTCCTCCCAGCATCAGTCCGGGGGCATGAATAAGGTTCTTGGTGCCACAACGCAGAATGTAGGTGTAAGTTTGGTGCCCCGTCAAGCTGGCCACGTTAGGCACCGAGGCAAGCTTTGGCGTGGTGTTTGTGTTCAGTTGTGTAATTATGTACATGAGTGGCAGTGATGAGAATAAAGGGAAAACTTTTATTGGCTTATTACTCTAGAAAATAAATACGTAATTCTCCAATTCCAGCAACAACAACAAAAAAAAAAAGCTACTGATTCTCATACTGATACAACTGGGCACTTGAAGTCACACCACAAGCCTTGATCTCTGCCCGTCTGATGAAGAAAACAAATGTTGAAAGCGAACCAAAACAATCCGAGAAAGAGTGAAACATGGGACAGGAAATTCGGATTATGGTGTTGACGCATCCACCCACGACGCCGCGGTGCCGCCACGCCTGGCCAACACCAAGGCTGCAGGAAGGAAAATTAAGTTGGGTACACATCCTCCATCCTGTCCTGGACAGATGTGCAGGTTTACATGGATACAACTGACCAGCGTTTAAAGATATGCAGAGCAATAAGTACAATGAGTTGAAATTAGTTATTGGAGTCAAGGTAGGTCATAAGGTCACATGAGGTCAAGGGCAAATTATACCAATGGATAGATCAAGGTGGTGAGCTTCCATGATATATATATATATATATATATATATATATATATATATATATATATATATATATATATATATATATATATATATATATAAAACCCTGGAACAAACTAAAACCAAATAATTTCCTAATCTAAACGTGCTACGCTGAACAGCACCAAGAGGTATGCGGTAGCGAAGTGCTTCACAGTACGAAGTCAAGACACACACCAACATGCATAAAGGAAGCCTCATCAGTATTCATCGTACAGCGAAGGAACACAACCTGTGCATCGTAAGTCACCGCAATGTGACCTCGTCACTGGCTCCGAATGGTTATGACATAATGCACATCCACACAAATATGTGTGTGTGTGTGTGTGTGTGTGTGTGTGTGTGTGTGTGTGTGCTTACATGCTCGAAACGCCTCCCTCTCACGGAGCATCTTGCCGCTGTTCTGCTGCTATCATTAATTTTGTTACTAGTAAAGGCAAGGAATATTTCCAAGTTTCATAGCTAATAATTTTCAGCATACTTAAGAAAGGGTAAAGACTTCGTGACTATTATAATACGCCGTAGAATGTCGTCTTGACTAAAAGTAGACAAATATATAAGTAAGTAATTAAATAAACACAGATGAATGAGTAAAAGTTAAAACAGGTCAAAATAAAACAAATTCGTCTTATGTAGAATATGAATTGAGTAACAATCCGTGAAGTTACAATGAAAGAAAAAAATCCATAACAGTTCGATCTGTAAAAAAGATAAAAAAAAAAAAATAGAAAATAAACAAATAAATAAAAAAAGTATAAATATAAATAAAGGAATAAAAGTTTAGGAAGAATCGTGTTTTGTAGGTTTATCTTTAATGAGTCAAAGTAACACAGCAAGGCACGTGAACTCCTCGCCAAACTGACCCACTTGACGGAGGCCCTTCAACCTTGCTGACACCCTATCCAGCGCTGATGGTGGCCGCCGTGGATTGGGTCTCCTCATGGGGTGGCAGTCGGGTTGCTTAAGGGTTGGAGATGGTGGCAGGCAGCGTCTGAACAGGAACATGGCCCTGGGGAGGCACGGGTGATATCAGGGGGCGCTCATGTGGTGGACGGGCGACAGGTCTTGTTTCTTTATGAGGAGACAGCTCGCTTGTTCGGGCACCTGGCAGTTCTGCGGGCAGCGTCTGGACGGGAACATTGCCCTCGGGGGGAATGGGTGATACTTGGGGCTTTGTATGTTGTGGACGCTGGAATGGTCTGGTAAGCTCGCTTGGAGGAGGTAGCTCGCCTTCACGTCTCTCTGGCAGTTTCTCGGGCAGCGTCTGGACGGGAACATTGCCCGTGGGGGGAAAGGGTGATACTTGAGGCTTTGGACGCTGGGATGGTTTGGTAGATTCGCTTGGAGGAGGCAGCTCGCCTTCGCGTCTCGCTGGCAGTCTCTCGGGCAGTGTCTGGACAGGAACATTGCCCGTGGGGGGCACTGGTGATACTTGCGGCTTTGCATGCGGTGGACGCTTGAATGGTCTGGTAAGTTCGCTTGCAGGAGGCAGCTCGCCTTCACGTCTCTCTGGCAGTTTCGCGGGGAGCGTCTGGACGGGAGTACGTCCAGGCACAACAGCAGGCAGAGTCTGGACGCCCTCATAGCCTGGTTGAGGCACCGGGGATATAAATGGGCCGTTGACTGGCTTAGGGACAGGTCTTGTCGCACGATGATTATCCTGTGGTGAACGTCGGAAGCGATGACGACCGCCAAATGGCATTATTCCAGGGTATGTGTGGTGGATAGGACGGCCGGGAGTATATTGGTTCAGGTCGCGGTCACCAAGGGCCCCACCTGCTGCTGTGAAGGAGAAGGCGTGGTTTAGTAACGATCACTGTTCATGTTGTTTGTATGAGACACTTTGTGATGCTAAATATGAACTCAACTGAATGTTGGATGCTGGTGTTGGAATGATGCACAGTATGGAAGTGTGGAAGCGAATGACCAGAGGAATGAAGCAGCTCACCACCTCCCAGTACTCACCTAGCAGCAGCAGCAGCATTAACGGCGCCACCTTCAGCATCTTGTTATCTGTTTTGGACTTGTGGGCTCAGTGCGGGTTGTAGTCTGCTCCAGCCTCCTTTTATAGCCGCCGTGGCTGCTTCCCCCCGTCGGCAGGACTTTCCCGTCATCCTTCCAGGGATGCCACTTCATCCTCCCCGCTACAATTTTACGAACCTCTCTTTATTGATATTTGATCTGAAGACTTGGTCAATCCATTACTTCTAAAACCATCGTTAAACACTGCCAGTAAACATGTGGCACTTACTCCAAGCTCTTCTTACGTTCCTGCCTCGCGTGTCCTGCATGTAACGACGAAATTCATTATGAACGTCACGAGGTGGATCCTTGCTTGCCATGCACATTGATTGACGACTAACATATTTCAGGCTCCTTGACGGACCATGGCAACAAACTTATTGTGAGACGCTATTTTCTCTCCACACGCACAAAGTGAGTTTTCTTAATGGTGAATTATTTTAGTGATGGCATCCTTGCCTTCCTATGACCTTCACACATACAGGAAAACGAGTGTTTAGTCATACAACCAGAGTGTCGCCTACCAAGACCTTTCCTCGAACTTCTGACGCGCGAGGGAAGGTTACCTACGTCATTACTCCTGTTTTGTTTGTTAACGTACAGCTGTTAGTGACAGGACCGCGGCGCCGCGTCCCTCCTACCCACAGTCCTGACATTAGCGGGGAGCCACTGCGCAGAGCATGACTGTCTTGGCCAGCTCCGGCCTCTATTTGTTCTCTCAATATTGACACTCCCCCACTCACTCCCTCCTCTCCACCTTGTCCGCCGGACTTCTTCCCGGTGTGGATGGGGAATACCGCCCGCCCCCAGTATTACATGATCCCCGCACCCCCACCCCCCACCCACAACTTTCCCTAGCGTACTCTAAGTCGCAGTAACGTCCATGACCCAAGGACTACAAATAAGTCCACAGGGACTATAATTCTTTAACATACATCCACGTTATCTTGTTCAAATTACTACTTGCATGTTGTACTGGAGGATAAGGGACAAACTATGACAATTTTTTTAAATATTTTTATTTTTTCTTTCGTTCAGAACTGAATTAATTGCCCAGGAAGATAAAGCATGATTATAAAAACGAACATAAATAAAATAAATAATAAATAAATAACAAAGGTTAGCATGATAATGGTGGGGGTAGTAAGTATGTACATGAAGACAGTGCATGATGCAGCTGGATGCAGAGTTACCTTTGGCTTGTAATGACAGGGTGAGCAAGAAATTTTGTTCAGGGGTGATGTTCTATTGCTAGCTAAGAACTTAAGTCTCTAAGGGCAGCCATACTAATACCAATGTGTGTGTGTGTGTGTGTGTGTGTGTGTGTGTGTGTGTGTGTGTGTGTGTGTGTGTGTGTGTGTGTGTGCGTGAATGGGGAGCACAGGCATCCCTGAGTCACCACAGAGGTTCAGGCTGCGTAGATGCTAAGGTGTGGGGACAGCCTGAGGTGGATGTCTGTGGTCACCTGTGCATCAATACAACACCATGCCAAGCCAGCACAGTCCTGCCAGCAAGACAACCCAACAGTGTGTGCCATGGGATTAGTATTCCTAGCAACACTCAGGCCATTCATCCCAAGGCAAAGGTCATTTGGGACACAGCCTCCCTTGCTGCTGAGGGTCTCACCAGGCCAGGCTGTGGACTGGAGGGCAGCCAGGTTTACTTCTTCAAGAGTGGGTGACTTTCAAGATTCTGAACAACATTGTCCTCTTCAAAGATCTTCTCCAGCTCCATCTCAAAGATGCGGCCTACACGAGACACATCCAGGGCATTGAGCACCTTTTGGAAAAAACGGCATGCATTAGCTGGTGGGTCAGTGCAGTGCCTTCAAGTCCAGGGCATCGGCACCATCCTGTATCATACTTTTCTTTTTTTTCTGGTTTTATGTTGGTTTCCTTAGTCTATCAGGGCTATGACAATGCTTCCTAATGAAGGACTTTGAAGTTGATATTTTGGAAACTGTCAGCCCAGATGAATGTCTTTCCTACCCCTGGACCATGGCCAAGATTTTAACCTGGGCAGCTGAGAATCCCTCAGCCCTCAAGGTGGTCCCTATATCATTTATACGAGTAACTATCACAAATGAAGATTCTAAAGTGTTGCAGCCTGTTAGGAGTCACAGGGATGCTTATCACATAAGACAGGTGACTCATATCCCAGAGAGAAAGTAGTGTTTAGAAAGGGAAAGGTCGAGGTTCTCCTGCTGTAGCTTCTCATCCAGGAGGAAGGTACCAGAGAGACACAGAGATAAATAGACACACCTTACATAAGTACTCCATTCAAAAATTTGCAAATGTAGAAAAAACTTTGCTCCTCAAAGCTACAACTTGACAAAATAAAATGAAGCTCACAAAAATATCTCATTCAGAACAAAACACACAATCAATAAAAGAGAGCAGACAACAATAATAACATAAAAAACAGAAGCATGTTAGATATAATTAAAACTCTTCCACCTTCTCTCCACAACAGGGTAACATAAAGTAAAAGAAATAACAGAGAAACTTCTAAATCACTAAAATATCAGAAGGGTAGTCCCCATCCCTGACAACCTTCCTGATCAATACAAACAGACCGACACTCACCTCGTCCTGGGCAGCCAGCACCACCTCAGGCTCCAGGGGCAGGTCCAGGCGTGCCACGCTGATCTCAGAGGGGCCACCCATGGTCACACTGTTCAGCTTGATGAGCTTCCGACCACGCCCCTGAAGAGAGACAGGTCACAGGTCACAGATGGTCACACATTAAAAAGAAATTAATACATAGATATAAAATGAAAAGAGAAAAGAAAAAGGAGAGAGAGAGAGAGAGAGAGAGAGAGAGAGAGAGAGAGAGAGAGAGAGAGAGAGAGAGAGAGAGAGAGAGAGAGAGAGAGAGAGAGAGAGAGAGAGAGAGAGAGAGGGGGAGTTTCATCTGCACTACAATAAACTCAAACATACAACATTATCATTTACATTTCTCTCTTTAACCTATAACTCCATCTCTATGTGTCTTCCCTTAACACTTAAACTACTAAACTTCTTTTGTGCAATTCATTCTTGGCATGTGAATTTTATCTATCCCCCTATCTCCAGTACAGTTCCTCATACCTTATTCCCTGCAGGACTGTGCTGTGAAGGGAATGACCTCACCACATGAGCTTTCATCTCTCTCAATCCAAACACTTCATACTTTCCTTCCTAATTGAAACCTTCGCCTTCCATTAGCACTACTTTCACATGTGTGCTCATACTTCTTCACTCTATCCTTTCAACTTTCAAATAAATTTCCTCTCTTACTAGTTTTGCAGATTCAAGCATTACAGAAAGTGAGAAAATAATCTGAATGTGGGACAAACTGACCATGAGAGGTGCCATTACTTGAAACTGATAGGATTCACCAAAGTTTGACTGAATTGAAGTTAGTTTTATATTCTTGTACTCTAAATCAAATTCATTTATAATTTTAACAAACTCTTCAGTGCTTTTCACCCTCTCAAGCTATTTCTATCCAAATGACAACTTTTCTAATATTGTTGTAGGGAGTTGGTTGGCTATTGTGGTCTTCATAATGATGGGGTGATTAGCAGAATACAGTTAGGAAACACAGCTGTACTCTCAGTCTCTAAAATTCCTTATTATATTCAACTTGATGAACCTGATCTGGTGATGACCTGCAGAATCAAGCCCATGCAAAATCACCCACTGAACACCACCAAATCATCCCCTCTCAGCCTGCCTCTCCCCAGCAACTACTGGCCGGCAGACTCACCTTAGACCTGACTTTGAACTGCATGTCTGCCTCCAAGAGTGTGGACACCTGAGACTTGGTGAGAGCACGTGCTGCATTAGCCAGCTGCACAAACATGGGTCCAACCTGCACCTTGGCATTCACCTGCATGGTAGAAAAATGTCAGTAAGAGAAGAAACATCAGAAAACTCCTAAGAACTACATAAATATTCATTGCAACTTTTCTAAAACAGCATAAACCTGTTGTTATTTCTTTACTTCCTGTTCCTCCTCCTCCTCCAGTCATCAGTCACCACTCACCAAGAGGGCTTTTCCTGTGTTCTCCACGGTCACATCCCCAACACGGCTAATGGTTGAGAGACCAGTGATGTAAGCATTGCTGTTCGAAAGTTCCTCTGGTGATGGATACACGGGGCCAGGACTGTGGGGGAGGAAGCCAGATAAAGCTCAGACACAAATAGTACACAGTTAACAGAACACTCTAGTACTCTTTACTATGACTGCCCTACATTTAATTTTTTCTCATGCATTCAATCTTCAAACCATATGTAATTAACCCCTTCAGTACTGAGATGCATTTTTACCTTGGTTTTGGAGTATGACTAGACAATTTCATTTGCATTACAAAGGGTCTATAGAGGTTAAAAGATTTTTGTCCAGTCTTTACTATTCTAATCCTAACATATTTTCCTGGAGCTGTATAAAATCGCCAAATAATAACCAGAATGAATACGAAAATGCGACATGGTACTGAAGACATTGAAAGTAGACAAAACTAAGTATCAATGAGTCTCAAACCATAGAGATTTTTCAGACTTATACGCCATGACAACACTGTTTAATTTGTGGCAACATGAAAGAAAAGAAAGAAGTGATGCTTACTCTGCTCTGCTCTCCTTCTCCTGAGCATCACTGTTCTTGTTGGCATTCTTCTTGTTCTTATTCTTCCTATTTTTTTTGTTCTTGTTATTCCTCCTCCTCTTATTCTTCTTATTCCCTTTGTTCTTCCTCTCAGGGTACTTCCTGCGTGCCTGCCCAACAGTCACTGACTCGTCCTCAACATCCTGTCAAAACATTTCCAGTAGGTTAGGTTGTCATCATCAGAAACTATGTCAGATTTCATTAATGTTCATTCACTGGGCACTAGAGCAGCATTTTCCTTTTTCATTTGCTTCACCACACACATCACTATCACACTAAATTACTTGTGATCTTTGACAATACAATGCAGTGTGCATGTACCAATTCACATTTTTTGGGGGGTGGTTGGTTAATAAGTTAAAGTATATTTGGTGAAAAATCTAAATTACTCTGGAGAATTTAAGGAAACTACATGTGACTTTTAAAAATTTCCTCAAAGTCAAGAAAAATATAGAAATTTCTTTCAATTTTACTAACAGTTTGTATTTCCTATGAGTATGAACTTTATATTTTCTTCTTTTAAAGGAAAATAACGGTTACTTAAACAAGGGATTACTTTTCCTTAGGTACACATAAATCAATCTCTCGCTCATAAGCAAATCTACAAAATATATCAATCATTCACTCTTAATCTGACTAAACTCACTACATTTCCAATTCAACAAAAAAACACTTATATTTTACTTTCCATTTGCTTGTAATTCAACGTAAATTCCTCACACATTCACTTGCCCCCTTGAGACGACTTCTTAAATTCTTTACAAACACTCACCTCATCCTCACTCATAGCTCTGCCATCCCTGGATACTTCAATGCCCTCCGACTTATTCCTCTTCTTATTCTTCTTGGTGTTCCTCCTCTTGTTCCTTTTGTTCTTATTCTTATTCTTGTTTCTCTTCTTGTTGCCCTTGTTTGTTGGTTTAACCTTCACCTCTTCTTCCACTTCCTCTTCTTCTTCATTATTCACTCCCTTGTTCTTGTTCTTGTTCTTCCTGATCTTCTTGTTGTTCTTCCTCTCAGAATCTTCATCATCAGACATCTCACCCTTCCTCTTGTTCTTCCTGTTCTTGTTCTTGTTTTTTCTCTTGTTCTTGTTCCTTGTTTCTTTCCTGGTTTTGTTCTTGTTACCCTTTGTATCTGTTGGCTCAGGTTCAGGTTCTGGTTCAGGAGTAGCCTCAGCTGCATCTAGGGCTGTGAGTTTTCTGAAGAAGGAAGGTGCAGGGTCAGTCTCTTCATGTTTAAACTCTAGGCTGGCCTCATCAACTCTTTCTAAGGCTGAGACCGCTCTGGGGAAGGAACGTAGTCGAGTCAACCCCCTTGGTATCCTTTTGACTTCCATACTAATTCACTCCCAGTTAGTCTTTCATTTCATCACCCTTACCATCACACTCCTGACCATTCCCACACAATACCATACAAACCACAACTGTTCTGCTCCCTTGCAAGCCCCAGCGCCAATAATACAAAAGCTTTTACTCAGCCAGGCCACCACAACAGCATATTTTTACCATCATACCTTTGCTCCCTCCCAGTTTCATCTCCAATACACTTTATCCTATGCTCCACTGTTAACATATATGCACTAAAACTTCTAACAATACCATACCATTGTTGCACTATGTTACCTGCACAATTAAGGCCCCAACATTACCACCCAAGCACCACCACCATTCAGGCTTCCACTTACACATCATCAGAGAGTTCAATGGGCAGAGGACCCACTTTCGAGAGGCTGGAACTCAGGACATCGATGACATTGTCCACTACCTCATTGTACACTCCAACCAGCTTCACGTTATTCTTGTTCTTATTGTTATTGCTCTCGACAGGAGCCTCCTCTGTGGGATGGATAAAGGAATTAGATATGTAGATAAAGTGTGTTTGTTTCCTTTACCTTTGTGGTGGGGAATATAGAAGGATAAGAAGTGAAAATGATAACCAGGAAGAGTGGGTAGTGTGCAGTTTATATGTCATCACAGTGTATTGGTCAACTTGTAATGTAGAGTTTATACCATATATGTGTGATGCACAGTTCACATATGCATCAATCTGGCTGTGTCAATGATCAAGTAAACTTACTCCCTTCCATTCATTCTATGAGAAAAAAAAAAATCTCATCAAGAAGCTTCTTTCTATATGACAGTGTTCCTCAAGATACAAGTTCCTTAACCCCTTCAGTACCATGACACATTTTCATATTCATTGTGGTTACTATTTGGTAATTTTATACAGCTTCAGAAACTTATGTGGGGATTATAATAGTGAAGACTCTGGCCATTAATCTTCTGACCTCTATAGACCCTTCCTAATGTCAATAAGATTGTCTAATCATTCACAATAATCAAGGTAAAAATGCATCCCAGTAGTGAAGGAGTTTAAAACATCAGTCTCAGAATTTTGTTAACTAATTTCCTCCTCTTATTTTCTCACCCTCATTCTGATTAGTGAAGACAGTGGGGGCTTCCTCTGGCTCGGAAGGGTTTGTAGGCACCACTTGCTCCTCAGTTACTCTGTCATCCTCCACCTCCTCAACAGGGGCAGGATTGACATTTAGCTGTGAACCTTCCACCTCAGTCTCCTCAGCAGCAACGGAATCTGAGGTTAACTGTGAATAGAGGCTTGTGTTAAACTTTTATCATCAAATTCAACCTTACAAAGAAATTATCCATGTCCATACTATTGTTTAGGAACAGTTGAGATATGAAGTGGCTTACAGGAGACACAGCAGAGGCAACCAATTTCTGCACTGTCTCAAGAATTCCACTGGGGCTGGCATCAGCTGTCTTGTGTGAGGCCTCCTCCACGACAGCCTCCTCCTGGGTGACGACTCTCTCTCCATCCACCACTGACTCTGTGAAAGGAGGTGGAGTGGATGTGAAGGCTGGAGGAGAAATGGCAAGGACACAATAACAGTGAAGTCAAGACTGTTAAGTGTAAGGTGATAGTAAAAGTGTAGAGTGTAAAAACCTGGTGAAGTGCAGCACACATTATTACCTACTTATCGCCTCCTTCCTATCAAGTGTTGTGTCTCTTAATAAGTAAATATTAGGGCAAAAAAAGTGTTCATAAGATGCTTCCATTAACCTGTTACATCTCTGAACTGTGATGCTTTCTTCTCTGCCTGTGTTGCTGTTGTTATTGCTACCAATGCTCTTGGTGGTGATGGTGGTGGTGGTATGCTCTGAATACAAAACCATAAACTATTCCAAAGTGTCATGTTCCACACACACACACTCTTCACAAAACATTCCGTGTTCCTACAAGTATTAGTAGGTAAGGAAGAAGAAACCATTACACCCGTCAACTGCACACCAACATCAGTGCATTACAAAACAGACAAAATATAATAAAAAAAGTGCAGGTAGGTAAGAAGAGGATCTATGCAGGTAAAAGCAATTAAGAAAGAGGCTCTGTAGAGGCAAAACATGGATCTGCTTTTGGTTAGTATAAAGCACTGCAGCTTATTAAAAAAGTGAGCAGGGGCAGGAGGGAGGGAGGCTTGGAGGGAGGCAGAGAGGGAGGGAGGGGAGGGAGAGGGGCCGTACCAAGCCGAGACTGCGGTGTGAGGTGGGCATTGCGGCTCTGCACAGACAGTAGGGGCGATCCGAACAGGTGGATCACAGTGGACCTAGTTGGTTTATTTTCTGAAAATTAAAACTCTCTTATTATTTCTTTTGCTAAACTGCTGTGTGTGTGTGTGTGTGTGTGTGTGTGTGTGTGTGTGTGTGTGTGTGTGTGTGTGTGTGTGTGTGTGTGTGTGTGTGTGTGTGTGTGTGTGTGTGTGTGTGTGTGTGTGTGTGTGTGTGTTGCTACAATGCCTAGTCTAGCCACACCATGGGACGGGCTGAGTTGATGGTCGTGCTGGTGTCTGTCTGCCTGTCTGTAGCCACTCGTCGAGGTGCTGAACTGTGACCTGCAACCCTTCACTACATGGGTCACAGGTCAAAACAGGACATGGGGAAGAGGGAAGGGGGGAGAGGGAATTGAAGGAAGTAAGGATTCTGTGCAAAAAATATGTTCCAGGAAAAATTAATAACAGCTATGTGCAATGTGAATGAAAGAGCAATGGAGAGAGTGTACATGAGTAGGTGTTAAGGGCCTGACAGGATTTCTACCAAGCACTATCACCCCTGAACACACAAGGTGACCCCAGACATGCGGACACACCTGCACCACCACCAACCCAACCCCTCCTGGCCCAACTTAATCTAACCTGACATAACTCTAATCTAACCAAATATCACACACTGGAAAAATAATCCTGGAGTCAACCTAACTATACTTAAAACTTCTTAGATACGTATTAACTATCTTATCTAACTGCATGCTTAAGATAATATGACTAATCTCTTCCTCAGTTACCAATACGAGAGTGAGGGACTCCCGGAAAAGGAAGGAGAGAACAAGGAAGAAAGAAGAGAGAATTGGAAGAAGCGGATGTAGATGGGAAAGAGGCGATCAGAGGGACGAAAGAGAAAAGGAAAGGAGAGAATTACGTAAGAGAGAGGCGGATGCGAAAGGAGAGGAGAAACTGGGAGAGAGTTGAGTGAGGAGATTACAGGAAGCTCAGATGAGACGGATGTACGAAGCAAAAAGAGGAGTGGAAGGGAGAGGAGGCGGATGCGTTGAGTACAAGATAACAATGTACGATAAAGGGTGACAAGATGGTGATAACGAGAAGAAGAAGAGAAGATACAAAGAAGAGATGAGGAAGATAAAGGAGAAGCGAATGCGGAGATGAAGAGAAACGAGAGCTGAAAACAAAGTAAGGAGAAGAGGGAAAGAAACACGTGTATGGAGAGAGAGAGAGAGAGAGAGAGAGAGGGCGGATCCGGAGGAGAGAGACATGTGAGAAGAATAACAAATAAGGAAGAGACAAAGCTATGAGGAGGAGGAAGAGGAGGAGGAGGAGGAGGAGGAGGCAGCCTTAACTCACCTTGGGCAGCCGCCAGGGCAGCCAGGAGCCCCAGAAGTGGGACCCAGCTGAACGCTCTCATCCTGCAGAAGGGGAAGAAGAGGTTGTTAATACTCACGCCATCTCTCTCTCTCTCTCTCTCTCACACACACACACACACACACACATAAAAACAAATGCAAATAAGCGCACGAAATATGGAGCATGGAACAAAGAATATGAAGACAATGATAGAGAAAAAAACAAAAACTAGAAAAGAAAGCAGCATCCGGGAAAGAGAAAGAAAAAAAAAAACACTGAAATGCGTTTTTTTTACTCTATTATAAAAACAATATTGGTGCCGCTAAGGAGAGAGAGAGAGAGAGAGAGAGAGAGAGAGAGAGAGAGAGAGAGAGAGAGAGAGAGAGAGAGAGAGAGAGACCACGTGCAGCAAATTGACCATAGATACAAGAACCACACGAAGGAATGCCGTTGGGAGAATGACCGTGTGTGTGTGTGTGTGTGTGTGTGTGTGTGTGTGTGTGTGTGTGTGTGTGTGTGTGTGTGTGTGTGTGTGTGTGTGTGTGATGCCCAGGGCCGGGAAGCGGGTCACTGGCCGTGCGGGGAGGGGGTCAGCGTCCCGACTCAACTGGTGACCTAGAAATCGACGCTGGAACGTGGAGCGGCGAGTCTGCGGCGGCCGGAAAGACCAACTGGCCCCTTTACACTCAATAAGGCGGACATGAACCTCCCTGAGTCCTTGGCAGTGGCGGGCGAAGGGTCAATGTCCTCCTGAAAGGGTATAGGGACGAGGGAGGCCACCGTTTCTGCCACCAAGTCCCTTTACTGTTACTATCACACGACTCTCTCCACACCTGACGTCCATTATTGAAGTAAAAGCACTGTTTCCTCTACCTGACGCGTGGTAAGGTGTGGGTACGTGTGAGATTATGCCACGTGATGGTGTGATGTTAGAGGAATGAATGGTAGCGGTCTTGGAATGTGCTGAGTAGGCATGACTAGGCTACTCGTATAAGAGGGTGTGGTGGTGATGAAATTTTGACGGATTATGTGTCATATTGTGTTCCATCCTGGCGAGTTGACAGGTGATGGTGGGCGGCAAAGACATGAAACAATGATCATGTACACCAAACAGAGGCAGCAGACACCGAAAAAATTAGGAATTACGTATCATACTCCAGTTTCACGAGGAAATTACATAATATACCAACGAACAGCAGTCTCCAGTTATGCAGACAACGAAATCTTGAGGAATTACGCAAGGAAATTTAGCAAGATAAATTTTTAACTTATATGTAACTCCGGAACAATCTTGAATCTTAATCCATATGCGATAAATTGATTCCCGCTCTCCCACTGATACAAGAATGCAAGATAATGTACACCAGATATGCCAAGACAACCTTCTAACTCACGTGTAACTCCGGGACAATCTTGAATCTTAATCCCTTCAGTACTGGGACGCATTTTTATCTTAGACCATTTCATTGACATTAGGAAGGGTCTATGGAGGTCAGAAGTTTAATGGCCAGAGTCTTCACTATTTTAATCCCCACATAAGTTTCTGAAGCTGTATAAAATCACCAAATAGTAAGCAGGATGAATATGGAAACGTGTCATGGTAGTGAAGAGGTTAAATCATATGCGATAAACTGATTTCCGTCCTTCCACTGGTACAAGAATGCAAGATAATATACACTAGAGGGCAGCAGCCAGACAGAACACCATTACAAGAGTTTCAGGGTGACCCGCGCACGTCGTTGGGCGGCGCGGCGGAAGAGGCGCGGCGAGGAGAGGCGGGAACGAGACGGGAACCGGTTATAAAGCAAGTCTGGAAGAATGTAGGTCACTAAGACTTGCCCTGTTCTCTTTATAGCACACCATGGCGGTTCAAGGGAGGGAAAAGATGATAATAAAATAGCAGAGAAACCCCCGAGGCCAGAGTGGAATGCGGGACACCAGCAGGCGGGAGCAGGAAGCGTGGCCTTGCAAAATAACTCAGCGACCTCCTTCACAATGTATTCCGCGACCCACAGACGGGTACAAGTGGGAATAACCGAATAACTGGACTTTTTTATCGATTATATTTAAGTATCTATCCACTACACATAACTTCTCTATTTATCTTATGTTCTTTTTGCGCTAAGAAACGGTAAACTCAACAAGAATTCAGCGTTACTCATTTTTAAGTATATATTTCAGTGACGACTGCAGCGCCACGTCATGTCACTCAGGCAAGCGTCTCTCAGTCCCTGCTAGTCATGCTTTCGAGACACCGCGCTAACTTGCAACGATTCAGCCACATTTGTCAAGCTTCACACTCTTATCAGCGGGAGTCGCGCGGATTCAGTGACACAGTGGCACAATTTTGATTTTTTTTTTTCCTGTGTGTGTGTGTGTGTGTGTGTGTGTGTGTGTGTGTGTGTGTGTGTGTGTGTGTGTGTGTGTGTGTGTGTGTGTGTGTGTGTGTGTGAACAAGAACAAGAAAGATAGAAAGAAAGAACGAATGAAAGAAGGAAAATAAATAAATAAACAAAGTAGGAAACAAAAATACAAAAGAAAATGTTTAGTACAAGTGCAGTGAAAAGTGTCTTAACAGTAAAAGATAAAACAAAGTAACTCTAGAAACAAACACTCCAAACGAAAGCTTTCATCGCTAAACTCTTAAAGAACAAAGAAAACATGGAAGGGAAGAAAATACGTGTAATCTGAACCTTCTTCCCCTTGACTTTACTCACTTCCCTAACCTCTTCAGTACTGAGACCCATTTTAACCTTGATTTTTTTGGGAATATTTTGACGATTTTATTTGCATTAGGAAGGGTCTATTGATGGTCAGAGTCTTTACAATTCTAATCCCAACATTTTTGTATGTAAGAGAGAAAACTTGCCAAGGATAACAAAAAGAAAAAAAAACAACTGAATTGCCAGTCCCCTTGCAGGTTAAAGGGTTTCTGTAGCTGTATAAAATCACCAAATAGTAACGAGAATAAATATGAAAGCGCATCCTGATATTGAAGAAATGGAGTCACTACTTCAGAGCAAAAAAATTATCTCATCTTTTACAGCTGGTTGAATTTCACGCACGAATGCCACGCACTGAACACCGGCGACCGACTGACACAAGGCGTAGGAATCGTGTCAAAGTATTTACCGTTATCGAAAGTCCGTTTATTCTAGTATGTTTATTTATTCATATTTTTATCTTCTATCTATTTTTTCTATCTAAATCTAGCTATATATTTACCTATTCACGTTTAAACAGCCTACAAATCTATTTAATATTTACTAACATGTATTTATGTTCGTGTCAAAACATTTGCCGTTATTTGAAAGTTCATTTATTTGTACATCTGTTTATTTATCTATTTACATTTCTAACTTCTATATATGTTCCTTATATATAAATCTAGCTAAACATTTACCTATTCACGTCTAAACTGCCTACAAATCTATGTATAAATATTCACAAACAGATGTTATGTTTGCGTAACTATTCCTTACCAGTCTATAAACAAACCTTCCTCAACAGTTAAAGATTGGATAACTCTCACCTAACAGCATTGAAATCCACACAATGCCCGACTAGGTGTGGCGAGACTGTAACAAGAACGCACCACACACACTAGTCACCACCATACACCATACATCATACACTGTACACCCCTCACCAGTCACCACTCTTTGCGCAGACAATATGGCCAGCAATGACGTGTTTTGCGAGGGGGACACCTAGTGGAGGGGAGGAACCTGGTGAATGGCAATCAACTCGCCCTTCACCTTGCACTTGAAAGGGAAGTGTCAGTGTCCTCGCTTGCCTTTCCTCGTGACTCTTTGGACCGTATTCTGAAACACTTCTGCGCCGTGCCTCCATTATTCCAAGAGGCTCTAGTTGATGCTACGGTGGTTTTTAAGGGCGTTTGTATGGTTCAAGTGACACATTAACAAAAATTTTACATCAATTAGAGAAAACACATGTGAAAATCCTGCTAATCACCTCTGTTGCCTCTGAAAACAGTCGCAGTGAGAGAGTTAATTGTTCCTGTAAGCGGGCCTTTCTGCTTTCTCCTTCTTGACACTGGTGGTAATGTTGCGCCTCACCTTATCATTACTAAGTCCTGTTGCTGTGTGTTTACCGTTACTGCAGTGGTTAATGACTTAGAGCATTTATTAACTGAATGTACACCTTAATGCCTCCCGCAGTCTGTCGTGATTATATACTACATCCACTACGTACATCTGCTCTCTCTCTCTCTCTCTCTCTCTCTCTCTCTCTCTCTCTCTCTCTCTCTCTCTAGCAGATGTCTCCACCTTAACGCAATATTTTTTTCTTTCTCTAAAATCTTAAACATGCATTTCTGTTTTCTTCTTCGTCCGCTATGATAATATACTACATTCATCATCCCCGCTGCTCGTTCTCAAGGGTATTATGTTCGTCTTCCTATTGCAACGTCACATTTCCTTCTGCATTACCTCCCAAAGAAGATTTAAAGTGAGATGCACGTATACTTCTCTCTTCCTCGTCCATCACGATATTATACTACACGTCCACATCTGCTGCCTACTCCCATGGTTGTTCCGTCTCTCATCTTTCATCACCTTCCTATCTAAAATGACACGCACCACAAATCTGCAGCAGGAACTTTGGGAACAACACCGCCACTACCATCAACACTACCACCACAACCTTCACTCCCTGACGCTGCAAGATTTAAGAGCACATGACTTCGCAGATCAGTCTCGGGCCAACCACCACCACCACTACGACAGAGCTCGGCAGACAGACCCGTTACGCTCGTTAATTAACTCATACCTCTCTCCCCACACCCACAGGTAGAGAAATCCACACCCTGAAACATTCCGTGTATCTTCCAATAGTTTTTAAACGCTGTAGTGGAAGTTACTGGAGTTTTCAAGTGTTTTCATTATGTTGGTGATAATTTAAGAAACATTCTGGAATAGCATTAGGATGAAAGACCTTGAAAAAATCGACGAATCATCTCTGTGGCCTTTTGGAAATATTTCTTATGAGTGAGACGCCACATCGTTTAAAAATACGAGACTTAGATTGCACACAAAGAGAGGTTCCTTGATGTCTGTCTCTAGTGTGTTGCCTTGAGAGTTGCACTTGTATGGACTTCTTGGTGCGAGGGCAAACTTAAGAAGGAAGAATAAGAGGAATATTTTCACACACACCTCAAAAAATTATCCTTCCGTCTTGCCTTTCCTGGAATTTAGCGACGACGTATGGGGATTAAGAGATAGGAAACTGTACAAAGGAGTCGAAAAATTAGTAAGAGGAGAAGGAAGAGGAGGAATCACACCAGTAAGTTTTAATAGCAGTAGCAGTAGCAGCAAATGTCGCTAAGCTTCCTCGAATTGAACAAGGCCGAATAGAAGGACGAGGAAGAGGAGAACGAGAAAGGAGGAAGATGAGAAAGAAGGAGAACAAGGATGAAGAAGGGGGGCGAGGAAGAAGAAGAGGAGGACGAGAGATAGGTAAAGGCCTCACGTGTTTTAGGTGCAGAGCGGATGAGCGAGCGGCGTCGACTGGCGGGGCGCAGCGGACCACCTTTCCTCGGAGGCTCCTTACTTCTCGATGACCTACTCCGCTGACCGCCGCGCCGCCAAGCCATACGCCCTGCGACTCATATGAAAAAAACCCACGCGCGCACAGGTGTGTCAGGTGTGTCCACCTTTTAACGGCAGCGCAACAGTCAGGTGTGAGGAGGAATTCATACATGTGGTTTCAAGTTCCTGTTCTCTTATATTTTGGAGTCCCATCTCTTCTTTTTAACAGGATCTAGTGGAAGTTTAGAGTCATTTGTGGTTTTCAAAGGGATTTCGTGGTTTCAGTGATGGTTTGGCAGGTTGTTGTGGAGATTATTCGGGGTTGTTTGATAGTGATGATGAAAGTTACGCGGGTTTTTTAATCTCTTCAGTACCAGGAAGCATTTTCATATGCATTCTGGTTACTATTTGGTGATATTATACAGCTTCAGAAACATATGTTGAGGTTAGAATAGTGAAGACTCTGACCATTAATCTTCTGAGCTCCATAGACCCTTCCTAATGCAAATAAAATCATATCATCACATCCTAAAATCAAGGTAAAAATGTGTCTCAGTATGGAAGGGGTGAAGGGTGTTTTCGTGACTAATAG